>NC_141783.1:3777477-4077477 GCF_054643075.1 Acanthaster planci | reverse complement strand
CCAAGTAAAGCTAAAGTAAGAAAAAAGGGCAAATGCTACTAGCAACAGACTTTTGGAAAGGGAAAATTTGAGCGTAAGCATGACCCCCATACGAAACGGCCTTCATTTTCTGTAGAATTCTTTATGAAGCACAAGGGTGCTGGCAGTTTCATTAAATGACTATAAGTAGAGTTATTCCAGGACACTTGTTGGCAAGGAAAAACAGAAGAATCCCACCAGAAAGTGATTTAAAAACATTTGAAATCAGCAATGGACTTTCATGTATTCAGTCCAACAGATAATTGCACACCATCTGAAAAGCTCTTCCACATACATGAATGCACAGTTCCACTCTCCCATCCCACAAAATAAATGTCCACAAAAAGACATAAATGCAATCCTAAGCCACCGATGCACTGATGATGCATTCTTTTAACTACCCTTCATCTGGTAACATTAAAAGCATACACAAACAACTGTTTCCAACTTCAATAATAACATTGATTACATTTGGCCTTGCAATTTGCATGACAGCTGCGATGCTCATAAGGCTCCTTTATCCTCACCTTTTCAACTTCAGCAAGAACTTTATCTTTGTCCATGTCAACTTTCACCATGTGGAACATGTCCAGATGGCCACGTTCTCGCATTTCGTTCTCCAACTCGCCATTGAAGAATGCAGAAGACACATTCTTTGCAGAGAGACCTTTGATGTAAATTTTACAACAGCAATGATTACTTGCTTACAACATGGCACCGCAACTAAATCGTAATTGTCGAAACAATTGACAAAGTTTTTTATTCAATGTACATGTATATTGCTTAGGTATTCCGTCTTGTACCTGTGTGTCCTGTCAATTTGAAGGTACCATTATAGGACTCAGAAAATCCAGTAAAGCTGACCCATGAGTGGTTCCTGTTAAAAATATAGAAAACAAAATATTGTTTATCTAACGGAGGGAGGCGGGTATCATACACAGTCCACATTGGTTGGTGACGTATACATGTACACGTATAGGATAGAGTCATGACACGACTTATGGAAAACATGTTCACAATATTAAAGTTTGTACATGTACATGAGTTCCACACATACAGACCCTTTGATAATCTACCCAAATTCCAAACATATAATGAGGCTGCTATGCCCCACCTACATGTACATATACAGCATCAGCCCCAACTACCTACAATGTACATGTATAGTTTGGCCCGTCCAACCTACATGTACATATAGATTGCTAAAGTAATGGAAGCCAAACTACAACACAGAGGTCTAGAGAGCATGTACATGTATGTGTTAACGCCCCAATTATAGCATCAGTCCCAACTATTGTTGGGCCCGTCCCAACTAAAGTGCTACAGTTGGGCCAGCCCAACTATAGCAGAGAGGTCCTGTGTGCATGATGTGTCCAGCATGTGCCAAAGTCATATTGTTTACAAATGTCATGTCATTGGTCATAGGGCTAGATGAACAGATGAAGTGCCACATTTTAGATGAATTGTGTCAAGTGTTAGACACGTTGACTTGCATAATGTTGCGGCATTTTCCACAGACATTGTTCAACAAGAGTTGGGCCAGCCCAATTGCAGCACTACAGTTGGGACTCTCTCTCCTAACTATGCTTGGGATGTGACAAGACTGATTTTAAACAAACTCAGAGAATAAAAGTCCAGCTACTTCACTGAATGCCGTTGAGGTTTCTATAAATTAGCTATTCTAGCTCTCTCCAGCTTGCACATGTTTTCTCAAGCTCAACTGATGGGGCAAATTCGAAATTGTGTGAAGATGGGATGGCCAGTGTTGTTAGGGGCATGAAAGGAGAAAAGTGGAAATGGGGCAAAGTTACTGCATAGCATCTACCATTCATACATGTAGGCTTAACTGCTAACATAAATTCTTCAAAGTAAGTTGTAACATAAGGAAAATATACGCAAGATTACACTGCAATTCCAATGGTCTCCTCTCAAGGAAGAGACAATCTGTAGCTTCCACTGCCTCCCTTGGCTGACCATATAATGACCAACTTGTTTTGGCATTCCCGTACACACTGTGCTTGTATATAATGTCACACTTCTTGCACCATACCGACAGCTTCTTTCCCTCTTTCAGACCTTCAACTGTGAAGACCTTCACCTCCACAAATTTGCGGTGCAGCCACAGTTTGTTAAAACAAAATAAACAATTGCCACAGGGAGGAAGCAGCAATACAGACTGAATTTTTTCCAGTTCCTGAGGATGGTCCACTGCTTGGGCTTGGTAAAAGTGATGAAATGTTCAACTTCAAAAGGATGCCACAAAGCTCCAAAGGTACACCAAGACCTTCGCTTACCACATCTGCTGAGAATTGATTCAGTGCTTGTTCTTTGGCACTTCCAACAAGCAGAGCACACTCTTCAATCCAAACTTGGAAACCAGTATACCAAGTTTTTCGTCATCAGAGAGTGGGCCTAATAATGAATTCAAAGAATTCAAGTCTGAACTTAGACAGTGAATCTTTGAAAGCGTTGATGGTCTCTACACTTTCCTGTTCCTCTTTAAGTAGGATGTCTCCCAATATTTACACGCTTTTTTAGACATTATGCGTTGCCGTGGTCGAAAGTGTGGGGAAACAGGTAGAAACAGATGGTAAATACGGCATAAAATTGAAAATTCAGCACAAAGTAACAGAGAGAAACTCGCAAGTCAAGAATGGCTTTGGTGAAACACGTGGCATGGCATATTGCAAAGAGTGGTCTGGTACCTTAATCTGCAAATATAGTTCCATATATCAGTGCTGCGCAAAGGTGCTGACCATTCGTTGGTACACAGTTTTGTAATATGATTAATACACACAGCCCAGGATACCAGTCGTGTAGGGTCTGTAGCTCAACAGATAACAGGCACGAATAATGCAGGCCCCATATCCGGCTGCATGTGGTGATTCGATTAAGTGGTTATCTTTTGCCAAACTCGGGTTAGAAATTTGAAGTTTTCCTGCTTAATATCTTGTCAAAGTTTACCTAAACAAGTACATTTATTTGTCCATAGGTGCATGGCAGCCTCGGTATGGTCAGTTAGAATGTTAACCGTGTCTTCGGATCTGTTTCTGCTACATGTATGTAGACAAAAGTAGTCACAAAATTATATGTTTAGCTGATAAGGTTAGTGCACAAACGCTGAGAAGGTTATTGTTCCATAGTACACGAACAAATTTATTAATTGAGAATTTAAATAGAAATCAGTTTAATTTGTTGCAACAGAATTACTTAGTTTCTGTAAGGAACAGAAGGAGACCATAACATAAAAATATGCGGTCCTAACACTCCATGCCCTTGGTCGCTGATTTCACCTTCACTCTGTAGTCGTTGAGTATGGTCAAACTGTTCTCTGTGATGGTTTTGCCGAGACTGATCAGAGAGGGTAGAGTATGGCCGCCTCGTCTTCGATGCGACTTCGCTCCAGCTCAGCATGACTCTGAAAACAGCCACTCTTTCTGCTGGTTCTGATGAAGGGGATCATGACAGCCCGTGGCATTGCTCTAGAAAACAGACTACATGTACATGTATGTCAGGTGTGCTGAATAGGCACTCTTTTTACAACCATGTTTTGGGAAATTGTTGTTTATACAGCCTTGAATAAAAGACACAGCCAATAAACAGATTCAACGTGTTTGACGTTTGACGGAAAAACAGCACCTACATTACTTGTTTGAATGAAGTTGTGAGATTCAACAAAAAGTTTGACCATTCTTGTTGACTGGACTGGATGGATGACCGTTTACAGGCTCCTTGAATCAATGAATATTGAACTTCTTTTACAATTTTTGAAAATCTGGGGTCCGACACAAAATGGTTGTACCATACTGTGACTGTTCATTTGTGAAGTATGCACAACTGTCTTTAAATACCTGAAGATATATTAACTGATTAATTTTCCTCTATCTTCATTGACAATCAAATGGGGTTCAAGTTTTACTCCCAGTGACCTACAAGTCCAATCCAAACTGACCATGGATTTGGATCTTGTGAAATCTAAAATGGATGACATACAGGCACCAGTCGAGGTCCTCCCCAACTCTCCTCTCCCGGATATTGAAGGGGTACTTCAGCAAGCACCCCACAGGGCAGTAAATCTAACAAGTCACTATATTTTGAGTGGTGGAAATTTGTCTGGGCTGTTACTTTTGTGGTAATAATGCCAGGTAATATCTACTGTTACAATGAAACCTTTGTTATATGAGGCAAAACTTGGTCTATGCAGACAACTGCTGTAGAATTGAACAACACTGAACAACACTGAAGTATACTAATTCTACTTAGTTAGAGTACAGGCCTACATTACCACATGATGCCATCAAGAAACATTAGCAGAACTGAAACTCACTGTGCAACATGCCTTGCTCAAACATCCCAATCTAAATAGTGTTTGTGCTTTTAACAACTGGAAGCACAGAGTTGTACCCGCTGTTGTAACAATAGACAGTATACCTGTTATGACGAACAACCATTCTATGTAGATAAACGACATGATTCAATTTGGGCATCGCACATAATATTTGTTTTAATCATGACAGCCAAACAAAAGTCTGTTCAACACTTAGAGTGTTGTCAGTCTCAGGACGATGTTCACTTGGATGATACTTTGACTTGCATGATTTGTCCATATGGTTTCGAATGTGCAATCTATCCACACACTTGTGTATACACAACCACATGTGGAACCAAGGCCAGATGAGCAGTAAAGGCTTCCTTGCCACAGTCTTGTTATCCAAATGGCACCTGTTGTCATAGACACCAGCTAGATTGGACCATGAAGCCTGGGGAAGTTTTTCCAAGTAAGAAAACAGCCAAGATAGCAATATCAAGAAAACCCGAGAGGGTGATTCTGACCTGTAAAAAAGTAAAAAATAAACAAACATAGAGACACCAAATAATAGATTACATATCAAGATGCCTGGCACTATCTAAAACCTTTCTTGATGAAAGCATCATTTGGAATGCCTGGACTCTGAATTCACGGGCTGCAGGTGAAGCTGCAGGTTATGAGTTTGACACCAACCTGGCTCATGGTAATTGTGCCCTTATGCAAGGTGAAACGGGTACCTGTCAAAGCAACAATGGTTGTTGTGACTGCATTTGCTCTCTCTTGTCTAACTGAAACCATCATGTATCATACTCGACCATTATACTAGGCTCCAGTACAAGGCACTTTGTAAATGGAATTGAAAGTAATACCTTCATCTGTACCAATTGCAAAAATGACTTTAAATACTCACTTGTATAACAAAATTACTAAAAACTAAATCAACATGATGCAAATGTCAATGTTAAAAACACACCATTGGCTTAAAGATATGTTTGACTTCCCCCCAGAAAATAAACTCTGCAATTTGTAAACAATATGAATACATGCATGCACATGTATAAGTAACATGAATTACCTTTAAGCTCTCTGTAGACATTCCTCTCACAAGAATCCTCAGGCCATGTTTTGAAAAGAATGTCTGCAGCTGCTTGAATTTCCTCATTGGAAGGTTCAGTTGGACTTTCAAATCAGCACCCTGTACTTTTGTAGGATGTGTCTTTTTTCTTTCTTCAGTTCTGATCCAATGGAAACAAGAAGAGGTAATCAGTGAACAGCTGAATCTTCTAGTTCATGATGCCTGCTCTATCTCTGTTTTCAGGAATGGGACATGTCTGTGATGATCACGTCCAGGCACAGCCGTGTGTTGCACTGTTCTCTGTTGGAATTTTTTTCCTCTTATGACAGGACAAATAACATGAGGTCATGACCTCTGAATGTGTGGCACTTTCAGTTTGTTTGTTTTGTCGGCACTTTAAGTACCCAATTTCCAGACAAAAACAAGAAATTCGTCCGTTACTGTTCGTTTTCCTGCATTTTCTACTCTTCGCTGCTCAGATTAGTTGGGCATTTTCACAGGTTTCACAGAAGCCTGTGTTTGGACATACCAAACTGCATGTGGAGAGCATGTGTAGGATGGAAAATCATCCTTACTGAAGTGCTCATAACAGATCATGCTTGTAACGGATATGGTCCTGACCATTTCCTCCTCATTTTAACTTACATTCATCTCTCTCTGCAGCTATTTTCTCTCTGCAGCCATGCCTAGCAGCTTCTCTTGGGTTGTAATTTCACCGCATTTGTGTGCAACTTTTTGCAGTTGCCTATTTGAAGGAACAGCCTTGTCCATAGCTGCCAGGAGCCTTCTTGCACCTGCTTCAGTGATGCCACTGTTGTAGAGTCCAACCTGGAATGCCATGTTCGGAGTAGCAGTATGTTGCCCTTCTCCTTCTGTGGTATTTCAATGTAAATTTTTGTCTCTGTGTCATAAATCCACACTTTTTGCAGTGCATTGCTTCAGAAATAACCAAACCTCTGCATTCCTCTGTAAACCTCTATAGACCTCTGGAATGAGCTCCGGTTGGCTGTCACACCCAGGAAGCAGTCTTTGATGGTCAAGTGCAGCGTGTGTGCCTAGCTGCACTGCTGAGTGTAAGCTCACAAAGCAATGTCTTCCTGATTGATTTGTTCCATTCCCAGGCTTGAGCTGGTCACGTTCTTCTACTTTATGGATAGTTCCTCCCACCTTGTGTTTAGGATTTCCTCCCTCTTTTCTGTTTCCTCCAAATGTCCTCCACTGATTGGAAAAATCAAAAGACAAGTCCAAGCATTATTTGTAGGATGGGAAATGCAACATGACCTAGTCTAAGCAGCACATCTGCAGTGGGTTTACTTTTACTGCCTACTGCTCTTGTAAGCATCAAATTGTGGCCAGCAGACAAGGAGTCCAGTTAAACGTGTAATATCCACCTTCAGTCCTTTACCAACTGAAAAAATGCAGATGCCTTCAAATATGAAAAAAAGTATCCGAGTAGCAGCATTGATTCATGTAGATGACAAAAGTTGATATCTATGTTTCTTATTAGAAAACATGTTTGATTGATTGAATCAAATTTGTTATAGTTCTAAAAAGCATATGAATTTGAGTCATTTGTTTGCTAAAAGCACTTTACACTGTCATCTTTTCTTCCTATAAAAGGAGATAAGGTCTCCAGTTTGCCTTCAAAATATTACCAGTATAGATTTGTACACTGGCAGCACATGGTTTCAATTGTTAAGATGAACCTGTATCTTCTTACCAGTCTGCTTGAATAAGACTTTCTGAGATAGAGCTCATGGAATTCTTAGTTTTCACAATCCCTGAAGTATTTACATTATTTGCCAGGTTAATTTTCAAGAAATCCACACATGCACCTACTTCCCTCTGCTGCAATAGCTTTCAGTTTATCAACATATTCAATTCCACACATTAGTGTAAACCCTCAAATCACTTAAACCCCTGCACGAGGCTTTATTTTCTTTTTTTTTCTCTTCTGAATACCAGACCTATTCTAATTCCTTTCTTTCCTCTGACTGTCCCATTCTTGTCATCCCTAAGACTCTGAAGAAGGCTGGGGACAGGGTTTTTCCTATTGCTGCTCCTTGCCGGTGCAACAATTCATCCCACCACATTAGGAATCTAGACGGTGTATCATTCAAATCTACTCTCGGGAAGTATCTCTTCCACAGATCATACATGTAGTTGATGGCTCTCTTTTGTTTTCTTTGTTTTCTAGTAAGTGCCTTGCCGCCTCTGATGATTTGGCACTACATAAATATACTTTTTTTATTTTTATTATTTCTGTTGTATGTACACATTCGAGCACAACCCACAGTGGCTTACAGGTACATTGTATGTACATGTGGCAGGTACATGTACGTGAACCAGCCATAATCCTTCGATTCAATATTTCACTCCCCCATCTCTCCTAGTGATGGCACAAAGGATATTTCAACAGTGACCAGGAAACCAAAGAGAAAGATACATAAAACAAAGTTGTTAACACAATGGAGACTATGAGATTCAAGATGATAATCACTATGGCCATGGGTGAGGTTGGGCAGGGCCTTGGCATTTCTGCCTCAAAGCTTGCTTAGTAATTAGATTGATATGGTATTTTATGAATTACTTTCCACTGAGTTACTTTTTATATGAAGTTGTGTAAGTTTTATGAAGTTATGTTAGTAACAAAACTGTGTGTATGATTAAAACTTGAATCAAATATTTGTCAAATGAGACTACATTGTGGATGTATGTAAAATGGCAATGCATCTGAACCTTGGAATGGCCTAACATCAGGGTGTCGATGGGGTTCCAAAACCTGGTTGACGGTGAAGATGTATTCCATATCACAGTGGTGTAACTTGGGAGTTTATATGGCCCTCAGCAGAGGTCCATGCCTCCAGCAAAGGTCCATGTCCTCACCCCTCATTGTTATTCTAAAATGTACACAACCTACACTTAAGCACAAGCTGTGGCTCATCGGCTTTCGGTGTTGCCGTGGAATAATTTGTGTCCCCAGGCTCCCCCCCCAAAAAAAAATCACCCAAGTTACATGTATGTCACTGCCTTCCAAAATTAATACTGTTGGGTTTGGCATAAGAGTTTCCAAATGATGATCAAGAATGGTTACCATTGGTTACATGAACCACCATTATTGAGCAAATGCAGCATTTCATCGGAGTACCATTCTCCACAGTCCATCCTTGGAGCCTTTCCACTAGGTTGACTACATTGAATCTAGTCATTCCACAAGATTGACTAGATTGCATTACATGGATGCCAGACATTGTTCAACTCTGCTGATATTTTGCTGAAGACAGTTCAAACAACAGCCTCTCAGTGTTGCTGCCAGGGTGACCTTATACATGTAGCTACATAAATAGTAGAATGCCAGACAGTCGAACTGCACTGATGCTGTGCTGAAGACATTTCAAGCAACATCTACTTACAGCCCTCTGTAGTGTTCCAACTTAGCCACTAAAGTGACCTGATAGTTCCGTTAGTATGGTAATGCCAAACACAATCCTCCTTTGCTGATGCTCTGCTGAAGACATATTAAGCTACATCCACTTGATGGCCCAGAGTGTAAGCCTTGCCAGATTCCTAGATTTCTAGGATCCTGGCAACTTGATGATGAATGATGCATGTACATACAACGAACACTTCAGATGTTGTATCCTTACAAACCCAAGGAGCCTTGCTGCTACAGTGACCGATTTGGCAGGACTTTCAATATGCCCTGTGCTGTACAGGGATATGCCGTGGAAAGTTTGAATGGCCTTCATCAGTGATCCCATGTGCAGACCTCTCACCAGAACGACCAAGTGGGTTGGATTTCCAGAATGCCTGACACTGTCCCTGTACTGTTGACAGGATATGCTGAGGACAATTTGAATGGCCTTGGAGTGATCCACATAAACAACCCTGTCACCAAAGGGGGTTGGATTCCAGGATGCCAGACATCATCTCTCTACCTCAGATACTTTGCAGACGGCATCCACTTTATACCAATGTTTGTTTCAGCTGTGTAGCCAGGATGACTGTGTTGCTGTCTTACATGACCTTGTTGCTAGGACAAAGTCCACTAACCATTATGGATGCCTAATGCTCCTCCACATCATCAAAAGTTGATTGAGCTACAACTGCTGCAGTTGCCCTGACAATTTTGACATCAAGTGAGCTGATCAGTGAAGCAAAATACCACACTCCATGGAACCACATTGTAGGGCTGTTGAACAGCATGGAGAACATCCTGACAGTGGACACTTTTCAGGGGTAAAGCCTGAAGTCAGAAGAGTGAAGGATGCATTGGTGGGGAACATTGAGTTAGCCATTTCTGGGTCACTGATCAGCCTTTCAAATAGCTTTAGCAGTGTGCATTTCTTATCCTGAATGAAATCCCTCAAGTGGATTGTAAAGAACTGTTGAACACATAAAGCACAACATGGGTAATTGCAAGTCATGTATTTTGCAAAAGTGGTTTAGTGAGAGGAAGGGGAGGGGAAAAGCTCTGTAAAATTTGCCGTGGTTGGGCTGCTGGATGACACAGTAGTTGTATTGAGTGTCAAAACAGTAAATGTTGTCTTCAATTGACACTACTTAAGAAGCATCGTCAAAAAAGCAAACATGTTCAGAACCAACAATTTAAGTGTAATTTTTACCAATGGTAGCAATGTCATGGGGGGTTGTCAAAGCCAGTTTTAAGAAAAAAGGGACAGAAATTCAGGGCCCGATTTCAAGGCTAAGATAACCGTGGAAGTCTTTGCTGACATTGTAAGTAAAGCTATTAATTGTGCACTCCCTTCCACCACAAATTGACGTACGGATTTACACATATCAACCAAAAACCTGCTTGTCTGGCAACACCTGCTTACTCTATGACCTGCATCAGAAATTGAAGTCCTTAAAACTGGTTTTGATTAAGAATGATTAAGAATTGTTATTATGAAATTCTGTCTAAGTTTTTTAATGTTTAAAGTTTTTAGGCAGATAATAACAGTGTTGTAGTCAAGACCATCCACAAGACCAATCACAAACCACACAAGACCATGAACAAGACCAGTCACAAGTAACGGGATGAACAGTGACAAAGGAATACTTTTGTTGCAGTTCATTTGAATAGCTTGTGACTTGAATTTTGAGTGTTAGTCCTGTGGGGTCTTACGATGGTGTCAGCTACAACATGGATAAATAAGGAAATAATATCACTCGGCAAATTTACCTGTTAAGTATAAGTCAGCTGAAAACCAGTCTACATACAATGTAGTTCAAATAAATCCTTTACTCAGATGTCTGTATTCAGAAGGACCATAAATTGGCCTAGCTCAACTGAGAACTTATTGTTACAATCCCAGCTGAGAGCAGAAACTCTCATTGCCTTGCCCATCCATACCCTCATCCATGGTTCTTTTATTTTGATAGTCTGTCTTATTAAAAGAATGACTCTACATAAAATTTACTTCAAGCCCAGTGTGAAAGCTTGAAGAACTTTATGAGTTCCACATGTTCCTCAGTTTTATATTTCCCCAACCATGGCTAGTCTTATATTTAGATGTGCTGTTTATTAAAGAGTCATTCCATCAAAACTTGACTTCAAGTCTAGTGTACACCCTGTATAAAGGAGACCACACAAGGTGCATCGTGCCCAGTCTTGGAGAACTGTAACCCATGGAAACGGTCCACTATCTACAATCTACGAGTTCAAAGGACTGGCCCAAAAACTTTCTTGTCATTAAAGTAAGCATCTAACTCATCACATCTCTGTATTGGTTGCCAATATGGGGTTGTACCTCCACATGGATTCAAAAATTTATTATCTTCTCAGATTGTAAAATTTCCTTCAACTGATTGCTGTCTTTTCTTTATACTGTCACTTTTTATGCATTTTGTATTTCCAACAAATGGTGTGAGTAAGAGATGTACTGGATATCAGTGTTGTAGTACTCGTACACGGTACTTGTAATCGAGTACTACTTGAGTACCATTTTCAGAGTACATGTACTTGTACTCGGACGCCCAAGTACTCGTACTCGAACTACAGTTCTTTTACTCGGGCGACAAAATATTCAGAACTCGACTTCCAAAAATTGAACTCAAGCATCAAAGTATTTGTACTCGATTAACAGCACTCGATAAAAAAATCCTTTAAGTTAACTTACCATGGCCGTTAAAATAAGGTACAAAAATATCGACCCCAATGACCCAATATTCGATACTGTTCTGACAAAGAGAAGGCCGAACGTGGGACCATTAATGTATACGACCCATTCGCCGTCTGTGCGCGTACTTAACCAATCATGTACGCGAGTTATATTGTGGTACTCCAGAATGGTCCCGCGATTTACTTGGGCATTGGTAGTCTGCTTCCTGGACCCGAAAATTCTAACGACGAACCCAGCATACAGAAAATCACAGGCATGTGAATAATTGAGTTTGGAAAATAGACTTTGCCATGCCGTGCACGTTGTCTCAACTGCTGCAACGCATGTGTAGTGACCATGACATTGCTGGCCAGATCACTTGTTCTTGTAACCATGTCATCTGCATTCGGTGTTTCTTTTACACAGTGGCAGGTCGTAGAGTCTGTAAATTAATATGAAAACTACTTTTAAATTAGAAGTACTTGTACTCGTACTCGGAATTAAAAGTACTTGTACTTGTACTCGGAAGTGCAAGTACTTGTACTTGGAAACCAGTACTTGTACTCGGCTGGCAAAGTACTTGACCTGTCTTTGTACTCGGCAGTCAAAGTACTCGGCAGTACTTGGTACTCGGAAAAAAGTACTCTACGACAACACTGCTGGATATTCTTTGCAAAAATATTGTCTGCATTCAGTCTTTTGAGGAAATATCTTGCACGTGTACCATTCACAATATGAACAACACTAAATACTGGACTCCCGGTTGGAAATAATACAGGAAAGCATTTGGCCTAATATCCTTCTTCCTTCAACACTCTAACAGGACTATTTCCTTCACAAGGTGCTACACTAAGTACATTATCTACAGGTTGCAAACGTGCATGTATCCAGGATCCCTTTTACATGATTGCCCATCAAATTCTTGTTCTAAGTTACTTTTGTCTATTACACGATCACCCATCAGTGGATCTCGCCAGCGAGTACAAGGACTTAGGGCCGTTTTCGTGCACTCTTGAGATCTCGTAACTGCTTGAGATGTCTCGCAAACCCTTGCAATAATGTGCACACGTAAATAGACCTACCTTCGGACCTTTGCGAGGTTTCATTGACCTGTGAAACGACGGCAACTTCCCAAGGACGAACCATTAATGCGGACGGACTGTTGATCGGTCAAATGGTAAGATGGAAAGAATGACATTCAATGTGATATGTTTAATTCTCATTGCCAATATCGACCATGCATAATTTGTGCCCGTTACTCGCCCACCCTTATCCGATTTGCCAGTCATTCATATCACAAATGCGAGCGCTGTGCAGTTTTCTTCCAGGTGAGGCCAGCCTATGCGCCTACTTCGGCCATTTTCCAATACTCGACTTAAGCTCCGTCCTAGGCTTCAACTGTTTTTTACCTCCTGACTTTGAGGTTGTACAAAACATCAAGTAAGATGCAAAAGAGCCAAACATTAGAGTACTTCAATTTAAGTTAAACGCTTCAGGCCCACAATCGAGGATTGGTTTTCTATACGAAGCCTGAGACAGAGTTAAGTTGAGTATATCACATGGTATCTTATAATCGACTAGACTGTACACACGGCATGAGGTTACATTAGGTACAGGTACATGTACATACATGCACGTTTAGGTACTAAGTATCCAGTCGACTGGTTTGTGGTCGCACACAGTTTGCTGGGGAGCTGAGTGAAACGTTTCGCGCGTGCAAAGATTAGAGCTGGAAGTCGTAATGCAGAAAGAGGTGACCGTGTTTGATGAACATCAAATAAATTTAACAGTATTTTAAAACTCGCATTTCTTAAATGATTCACGTGAACCTTTTCTTTCATTCATTCAATGAACTTTTATTTCCACAATACTTCAGGTTACCTACATGTATAATCCAAAAAAGGAGTTCATGAAATTCTCATCCGATTGCAAAACATAGGTTGTGAGAAAATCACATTTGAAGTTGGTCTCTTTTTCAAATGCTTTAGAATTTAGCATTCCTTTAAATTCACCAATGCTTCGCCATGAAATGGGGATGTTACGTGATACAAACTTAACATTTCCAGATAAAAGTTTATTTTGTAAACAAACAAGATTGTTCGTGAACTGCTAAAATCTGTGTGACTTTTAGTCTCTTCTTGAAAACTACAAAACCAGTTTTGCCCATGGTTGTGATCTTTTTGCCAAAGTTATAGCTATGGAAGACAAAATTATGTCTTTGTTAAGTTGAGTATTACCTCACAGGGATCATCGTGATTTGGGCGATTTCAGTAGATTTGGAAAAAAAAAGATTACATCAAGTTTTGGGCATTGCAAAGCCTAGTTATAAATTTTAAAACCATAAACATTACACGAACTGTTTAAAAACGATTGAAGTGTCTGCAACCCTCGTCGATTGCCTTGATGCATTCCCGGCGCCCATATATCTCAAACTGGCCCAGGCCAAGAGCCGTCTTCTCTCTGACAACGGCCTTGACGGTATTCAGACAGACCAGATCAAGCTTCTCCTCCCCCGCACCCCTTTGCAATTACTCATCTTCATCTCCCTCTTGGAGAATAATATACAGACCAAAGAAAGTGCAAAGTGCCTCAGATGAGGAACCATTCTTTAGGTCTGTGATTATTTCTGAAGAGAGGGATTCGATATTCATTGCAGGGGCTGAAGGGTCAGGAGAAGCAGAGGAGGCCAGGGCAGCAGACAGTCCGAATGGTGAGGGGGGATGTGTGGGGATGGAGACAGCAGATGAAGACATGGATGCCGAATCAGTGATGAACTTGTGTTTCCACAAGTCATCAAAACGTCTGCAAATCCTATAACAGGAGTGTCAACATCTTCACCAGGGTGCTAGTGACTTTGGGTGACCATGATTCCTGTATTTTGAAGAGCTAGTGAAAAGACAGTGGCACTGTATTTTAATCTTGGCTCTTACAAAAGATTTTTATGTCGGTATTGTCACAGATGCAATGTGAATTGTGGGATGGCGTGGTTGGAAGTTGCGCAAGCAAGACATTAATAACAAATTGACAAAGCAAACCAAGTGTTCAGAACAAAATTACAAATGTAGTTTTAATTCTGTGAGGCTTTAACAGAAATCTTCAGAACATATAGTCTTCAAAATAAACGGAAAAATAAACGAACATGAATGAATTGCGAAACGAAATGAACAAGCTTTTGCAACTGCAAAAAGCAAAATCAATTGAAACGTAATAATGATGGACAAAATTAAACAAATTGTAACTTATATACAAATCCAAAAGAAGAAAAAAAAAAAAACAAACAAACAAATTAGTGTCGATGGATTGCCTTCCTCAAATCTGAGCTGAGCCCAAGCCCGAAAACCCTGCGTGTTGGAAACCAAAAAAAAAACCGACAAACACGCACTTAGCAAAATGAAACTTTTGATTGCATCAACTCAATTAAACATAAGGAAAGCATGCAAAAATGCAACAAAATAAAGCCATGCAAACAATTGAACAAAGGTTAACTTACAGGAAGCTCGAGAGTGCCGGACGTAAAAGCCCCTGGTCTTAGCCAATTTGAGGAAGTGTACAGATATAAGTAATTAATTGACACGAATGGTGGGTATGTGGTGGCGGTGGTGGTGGATGCTGGAAGGATTCAGTGTAGCTCCTGCGGTAGCTAGCTGTCCGGTAGTCTGTGGCCATCAGAGTCACCGTTGCCAGGCCGTCCAAACACCACCACTTCCCACCGTGTCAATGTGGCACTCTACCGAAACTAGGCGTGCTAATCCTTATATACCCACTATTTACACAATAGGTATTTACCCCATTCGGAAAGATCCAATTAAAGTACAATAAAAGAACACTTAAGAGCTGAACATTACAATTACAAGAATTACAAGGGTTAGGAATCTCAAGACCGGTAGGCTTGATTGAGGTATTCAGCCCAGAACAATAACCACTGACCCATTCTGTGTTAAGTAGATCTACAGGTGCTATGCATTCCTTACATTGAATTCTTAATAATGGAGAATCTGGCATGAGTTACAAGTCCCAAATAAAATAGACTTCAACATTCATCACCAACTTTTCTTAATTAAAAAAGTGTAGTTGGGACTATTGACAGGTATCTGACCTTTTTTTCATATAGTGGTGTTATTGGACAATTTAGATTTCACATAAAAGCCCAAAATTTAGCTTCACTTTTCATAAATGCAAGTTAAAATAAAACAACTGATTCTCAACCGAGCTGGCAGACTGGGCTATCCACGGAGGTCACATGTTGCACATGAGCGATCCTTGTATGCACTCCTTGCACTAGATAGGGCCTGTGTGCTCTCGCGAGTGCTCACGAGATCTCAGAAATTCTAGCGAGTACCCACAAGCAATGAGCCATTGTAGTGTTAATTTGGAAATTACAAAATTCACACCCTTTAGTACTGTAACATCGTGTACACAAGTGTGAATATTGTTTATGTTCAACCAGACCGAGAGAAAAGGATCTCGATTTTGTAGTAGAGCAAATTTCATTTGAGAGTGTCAGCATTAATATGTCCAGTTTCAAAATGGGCTTTTCACCAATATGAATTTCTTTTTTTTTTTAAGGTGTCTTCAAATTAACGGTAAAGACCAAATAGGGAACTCCTTATCTTTGAGGGAAATATGCTAGAACACCTGCTTTAATTGTACTTTTCTAAAATGGAATGATCTCGGCCTGATATTTTGTCGAAAATTTTATTCTAGTTCAAATTTGTAAATATTCCAGTCAGCTTGGGTGGAGGGCTATCAGCACCCTGCTCTTCATTTGCAACCTTTACCTTTGGTGGCCCTGATTTGGAGGTTAATTAGTCTTTCTTCCTTGAACTTGTAATCTTACAATTGTTGTAATGTTCACTGTCATCTGTTACTTTCAAGTGTGTTTTTATAAACTTTTTGTGTTTGTGCCTTTATCATGTACATACATTTCTATGTCTGGTGTTTCATCTTCGTCGTTCGTTATTGAGAGTTTCATTCACTCATTTGAAATTGGTTTCTATGTCGTACGGAAGTTATGCCCAATTCATTATTGTCACTTGTGCTGCCTGAAGCTGATCAAAATGAAAGTTTTCCTGAATTACAACCATTCATTCTGCAATAAAATGTAACATTATCCATGAATGATTCATCCTTGCATTCTGGCTCAAGATCTATGCATCAGTAAATGATATCAGCCAGAACATATGTTGCAAGCCACCATGCTCCGGTTGGCATTGTGCAGCTGATTTACATACATGTATACAGTACAGTTGGGGCTCAGAATCACCACTTTTTTCCATGTTTGAATCATTGTATTTTTTATTTTTTTATTTCGTTGCAGTTTGGTATTTGGGACTGCTTTTTTCATTGTTTGGTTCATTAATGTTTGCCAATTTCTTTGCATTTTTCCATTGGGGCAGCTTTCTTCCTGGTTTGGCTCATAATTATTATTTTCAAGCTTCTTGTGATTGGACATTTAGTTTTTTCTTACGCACATGCGACTTTTGTTTGCATGTTCAACTGTATTGACATTATCCTTCTTTACTGTTTTGCGCCTTGCAAGAATCAGGCAACTTTACCCCTTATATCATGTCTGTTTTGAGCCCACATGATTGACACCGCCTTTAATCCATTCCTGTCTCGTCTAACCCACCAAATCTTGGCTTGTAATAAGCAAAGACAGCCATTCAGCAGGGCATTTTCATTCATTTGCTTTGAACCAATGGACTGGCCTATTACATCTGCCAACTGGTCAGCCTTCCGTTCATCTGCTGGCCTCTTCTTCCCTCCACTGGAACGGTTATCTCCATTGTTGGTTGCCATGTAAAATTAATGCAGTTTCACACAAAAGAGACTGTTTCCGGAATGGACGTTACTGTACTAAAATCTCATTGGTAATTCCATCATCATCACCTGCTACTTGTACTGTTTGCCAGTTGTGCACATAGATTATCACATGGGATAATTCACCATTAATCCTGTGAAATGATTTGAGCTGCAGTTTCATTTGCATTCTTTTGTGTAAATGAATCAGAGTGGATTCAGGTATTTTAAGTTGAGGATGCAAAAATGAAATGGAAATATTGTGGAAATGTACACATATCCTTGTTTCATTTCACATGTAATGTTGGCATGAGGTGAAGTAAAACAAATGGAACATTGTTTATTTTGGTTACACAGTCGATATTGCCCCCCCCCCGGCATTAGCAGTTGACAAACTAATTCCTCAACTTTGCCTTGGGAACTAATTTGTGAACTTCAGATACCAAGGGGAGCTAATATCGACTTTCCAACCTCAAACTATGTTATACTATCCGTATACTAATCACATCAAAGTTGTGGAATCTTTACCTTTTCCTGTTCGTGCTCTTCACATTCTGTAACTGTGGCATTCTTTCAGAGGTTTGCAATCGTCTCTGTTTAGCGAATCACTTTTGTGACTTCCTCCTCTCCCTAGTGCTGACCCACCCATTCTGTATGTCTATACATCATGCACGTTATTGTTTTGTTAGCATACATGTACATGTATTCATTTTAATGTTAAATTTGAGACCACTAAATTAAATTTTGGGATGTACATGAAATATACATGTAGCAACATGATGAGTTTCATTCCAACATTTACAATACACCATGGAATGACGCAGTCAGCTGAACTGTTTGAAATATGTTGAGTACACAGTTGGAAGTTGCTAACTCTTTCACAACAAAAACTTAATTAGGAACACTAAGAATCTTACAAAATTAGGACCCTTTACAATATTGGAATGGCCAATTTTCCTGGTTGGCAGAATGTATGTAAAAAGTACCATTTACTTATTCCTCTGGAAAACAATGAAAAGTTTTCCAGATGCTTAGTAGTTACTGACCAAAGGGTTGTAAACCCTGATTTTGTTTTGTTCCTACTCGAAATGTGCACTGTAATCTTGAGTTTATCACATATTATACTCAAACTCATATAAAACAAGAAAGCGGGCAAACCATTTTGAGTGTGTGTGTATGCCACAGCTTCGATGTGGATTAATTCACAAACTCCACCGGAATACTAACATACATGCAAACCGGTACACGAGGCAGCACCTGCGGCCACCTCGCATAAAACCGTGTACATTGAGCTGAACCCTGTACAAACGTGATACCCATGACCACGAGAACTCCCCAAGTAAGTTCCAAGTAAATACCAAAACTTAAGGGCATTAGTCAAGAATGTCAATGATACCCACGATCACAGAGTCGAGAACGTCCAAAACGGCTCTCGATTTATTTAATACCAGGCACAATATGGTAATTAGGTACTGTCAACCTAAAGAACGCAAGAGTATAATATTTACTAACGGTAGTTTTTCATGCATAACATAAAGGAAGAAACTTTTATGTAACCCATATCTTTACTGGAGGAGTGCTGTTGGTTTTGTTGGGCCTGATGATCCCTGGTGGTTTTTTTTTTGCTTTTGTTGGTCTGTAACATGTACATGTATTTGGATAGAACCTGCAGCATCTTTACTGGAGGAGTGCTGTTGCACTGGTGGTCCCTTTGAAGGTTGGCTGGTCTGTTTTTAGATAGAACCTGTAGTATCTTTACTGGAGGACTGCTCTTGGTTTTGTTGGGCCTGACTCCTGGTGGTCTTTTTTAGCTTTGGCCTGTCAGTTACTTGGATAGAACCTGCAGCATCTTTTCTGGATGAGTGCTGTTAGTGGTGTTTTGCCTGCCTCCTGCTGGTCTCTCTTAGCTTTAGCTGGTCTGTTTCTTGGATAGCACCTGTGCTGTAATTACTGGAGGAGTACTGCTCCATGTGGGCCTGCGTCTTGGTTGTCTTTCTGCGAAAGCTCTGTCTTTAGGCAAGAAGCCGAACCATCTTCTCTTGAGTGCTGCTGCAGAGATTCAATTCAGGGAGATCACTGATGAAAGTTGTACTTTTCACAATTGTTATGTATATGACATTAAATTCCTGTAATTAGTCAGTAAATAGCCAGTGGGGTATTGGCAGGCCGTTCAAACTCCTTGTGTTCTTACTCTTCTATGGTTGAATGAACATTCTTTCCACGGGGGTCAACTTCCAATACATCTCTGTTTTTAGTAGTTGTTTTTCTTGCCCCTTTCGATCCCTGTAATGATGGTCTTCATTTTGTATTTGATGTTCTTCCATGACCTGTTTTCGAGGACAGAGTGCATAAATGCGGTTTTTGTAGTCACATTTGCCTGGAATTTTTTGTTGCTTTATGAATCCATGGAGTTCCTTCCACAAAGTAGTTGTTTCTGATTTATTCCATGGCCTTTGAAAAGGGTATATACAAAGGCAGTTTCCCTGTGCAACAAAAGAACTACCCTGCAAGTTGGCTACCAGGCAAAATCTCTATAGATTTAAAATTCAACACAAACTGCTACTTAGAACTGAAAATTACACAAAGCGAAGTAGTATAATGGCCTTTCAATGGACTCTTAAAGAGCAGAGAGAGATCCGCCTCTCCCCTCAACATTCATCCCGATAAGGGCATTGAATGCTCTGAATTATTCAGTGTTTTGGAGTAACTCTTTGCATACATTCACATGTATATTAGAAGATTTTTTCAAGATGTAATAGTTCGCGGTACCCGCTGCTTCATTTGACTCGGACCGGCCAGCCGACCCCGGCAAGCTCGGTGGTCGAGTGGTTAAGACATCTGCACTAGTAAGCAGGAGGTCGTGGGTTCGAGTCCCACCCGAGTAAGCTTGTGAGGTTTTTTTTTTTCGCAAGCTCTCGGACAAGCACTGAGCATACAGTGCTTATTAATGTACGTTGGGTACGGGCAAACCGTTATATATAATTATATGAGAAGATATCGCACTCGACGTGTATGTGCGCAACTGTAGTTCATGGCACCACTTATTGTGCAATGAATGTATATGGGTAATTCCAGAAATTAAGGGTCCAAATTTGACACTTTCATGTCCCTGTTACATCTAACCTTTGTTATTTGACATGGAAATATCACCGGGACTGATTTCAAACAATTGCTATCTGTTTGGCAGGTAATTTGCATTAATTCATCATTTTTGGAAATTAGAATATATGTTCTGAACTTACAAAATTATATGTCAGATGTAACAGGGACACGAAAAAAAATGGACCCCTAATTTCTGGAATAACCCATGTGTGTGCGCTCGTACAGTACTGTACCAAAAGAGCAGTAACCTTGTTTCACCCACGATCAGTGGGCCTCATGCTGCATTAAGCTGGGACAAGAAACTGAGAGCAAATCCGGTTCGTCAAACATGTAAATCTGCTGTGAGGATGCCCGTTAGACGGGCCGGCTTCTGATCTGTGCCACGTGCTGGTGGGGGCAAGTTGTATGGCTATTGTTATGCGTGCTTTTCAAATAAATTTACTTTTGCAAAAATTACAAACAAAATATAAAAACCAGAAAAAAAATGTACATTACAATTTCAAAAAGGAAAAGTGAATCTGGTAGAAGTTGCAATAAGTAGCTCTGGATATTATAGCTAATGATAAATTTCTTCATATCTAGGTTTTAGGGATGTGACAACCTCTCCTGGGAGCTTTTTGGACAGAGTAAGAGTGAATGGATCGCAAATAATACAACTTTGTCTGGATGCAATCTTTCCATGCCTGCATCCCCCTTTTTCCATAAATCTTTTTGTTAACTGGCTTCCATTTGCTGAAGTATGTTCCCATATCAACCATGTTGTACCATATCAACTGTATAGTGTCATCCTCATCGTTAATTGAGATAATCTCTCCTATCTGTAGCCAGTCATGTGCCTACATTGCCAAATGTCTTTCAGCTCAGCTTGATGTTTCTTATTTGCCCCTTTTTACCAAAGACATCTTCATACCAGTCACGGTTACACATTGGCATTGTCATATTGAGATGGAGAGGACCTAGGAGGATGTGTTGTCATAGATTTGAATACAGAGGAGTCTTTGGTTAGCTGCAGCAGGACTCGGAGTGCATTGTTTGGTAGAACTAGCATTGTTGACATCAGGCTGAGCCCATTTGAGTCAGTCCTAATGTATGCGTGGAGCCATCTGGCAGAGAAACTTGTAGATTTTGATATTTTTTATGATATTTTGTCGTACCATCTCCATGCAGGCAGTTTCCAAGTGTTGAAAACAGAGTATAATACTGAGCATGGCTTGAGCAACCTAAAGGCCTGCAAGGTGTCTGGCCTCTACAGCTATCTGTGAAATTGTTGCTACAGAAGGTACTTTGGTGATTATTTGCTTCCCTAGCTTACTCAGCACAATCTTCATGACTTCACTGACCTTTGCCATTGATACACTACAAGCTAGTAGCTCCACAACAGTCTCACGAATGTCATCACTGTACTTGCCATTGTGGAAAGAAGTCACCTCCTCATCTTGTAGTAATCCAACCAGATCTTCTAGCTAATTATTCTTTTTCTGCACTGACAGAACTCTAGTCTGCAAGTAATTCAGTTCCTTCTCATAAGCAGCTCCATCTAAGAATTTATCTGTCTCCTTTGACTTTTAAGTACTGCAGTTGCTTGGAAATCCTCTTTTCTGTTGTTTTAGCAACCAGGTTTTGTTTGAGATCTGGTAGATCTGATACATCATTCTGTGTTGCCATCAAACTGGCTTTTGCCTCTTCAAATTCTCCCTTCGGCTCTGTCATGGTCTTCAGTAATTTCTGAGACTGCTGTTTTGACTGATCCTTTTCAAGCTCTGGTTCTGTAATTTTCTTATCTGTACGACCCATCCATCTGTTAACATTTCTAGTATCATATTTCTACAGTTTTGCCTTCATTGAATCATGCTTGTTTTGAAATGACCTCATTTTTGTGGTTGCTGCCTCAAAGTTCTTAGTATTATCGAAGATTTCGTTGCTGTGTGGGTCAAACTTAAATGTTATATCCTGCAGCTCCTGCAGAATTTGAGATCGTTCTTCATTCAAGTTTTTACCGATGTCTGGAGTGCAGCAATGTCTTCTTCTAATTTACAATTCTGTTCTTGCAATATCTTATTCTTTTGTTTCACTTTATCATGCTTTTTTTGCTTTTTTAATCGCCGAGAAGTTTCTGTAGCAAGCTGATCTGAAACAGAAGAGGCAAATTCTGTTGCGGCTGCTAAGCACTTTTTGCCTGCTTAAGTTCCAGTTGATGTTGATGGAGTTGTTTTTTCATTTTCTTCTTTCAAGGCGTGTCTGCATACGTTTCTTCCCTATTCCGTACAATCTTGTTAGGCTTCCATGAACTCAATGCCTGCAACATTGTTGCTTTGTTCTTTTTCTTGTATGTTCCAACAAGGTGCGAGATAGAAGTAGCTGTAGACTTTACCTTAACATTATCCCTACCAACTAGATCAACAAGGAAAAATTCAAAGTTCCTACTAAATGTGCATGTAATTCTACCACTACACCAATTTTTACTGAATTAAGTCTTGGAAGCTCCTTCCCTGGTTCAACAAAGTGTTGCAGCTTCAGGCCTGCCTCCAAGCAGTACTTTCCTATTTCTAGGGACAAAGAAAAAAAAAGAAGAAAAGCATGTTTTATAAATGTTCCCTCAAAATAGCCAACGTTTTGTGAGAGTGTGTGTTATGTGTCGGTGATCCATAATCATCCCACAATATTTTATAATTTTGAAAGAAGTTGTATTAATAATATCAAATAGTTGAAACTGGGGAAAACACTAACCATGCTCCTATGATGATCAAAGAAATTACCTGTGTGAAAAGTGCACTGGATGTGAACATGTAAATATGTCCTGATTCACCTTGATATAGTAAAGTGGGCTTCATCTGGGCAACAATGGCACGCAGCATACGTGCAGCAATCTGATCCGTATTAAACTTGTATGGATGTGGAGTGCACTTTTGAGTTATTGTGTACGTACATGATAGTTATCGTGCACATATAAAATAAGGGCGGTCATTTTTTTATTATCATTGCATTAACAGAACAATTTAGAGTCTAAACCATTTCATGGCATCTCCACAAGAACCCAGCAGGCATGTTGCCACATTTCATTGTCCAATATGTATTTCTGTCTTGGTTGACATAAAAATTCGTATTCTCTCTATTTCACATAATTTAGAGGAAATGTTACAAAAAAATCCTGCATTAACTCTTGTTGTCTGTTATGTCCATTGTCTCCATATGTTTGTCAATACCTGCATGCCAAGAGGAAATTCCCTTTCAATACCACTCAGAACCTTGTGCACCTCTAATGTGTGAAGTTCTTGAACACCGATGCTGTGGTCTGTAAGCTGATCGATCACATTACAAAGGCAGAATAAAGTGGTTCTCTGATTAACTCCAACTCCAAGAGCATTTCGAAGAGTATACTTAAAAATGCCTGAAGATGTAAGCTGGAACAGATAAAAGAAGATACTGTTGGTAAATTTCTTTTCTGAAATGCTGGCAAGGCACAGTTGATAATTTTCCTACGGTTAACATTATGGTTAATAATGGTTAAAGATGCCATCAACATTGTGCAAACCCTTCTTGTTTGTTTGGGTAGCTTGTATTGGAAATGGCATAATGTGGCATTTCCTTTTCAGCCATCATTTGTGTCATCTGCTTATAGACTAATCCAAGCAGATGCCTTGTTAACTGCTCCTAAGGCCAGTTATAGGGGGTGCTTTAAGCCACTTCACACAGATACAGAAACAGGCAACACGTGACCATCAATTGGACTGTCAATGTTTATTTGTTGCAATCATGTCTGGTTGACTACCTGTTTATCCTGTGGTGACTAAGAAAAAAATAGATAAATAAATAAAGGAAAAATACAAACTGGTTCAAATCAGCAAAGGTTTTATGTGCGTTGTCACGGTTTCGGGAAATCTAAACTTAAACAATTATACAGCCATAATCAAGTTTACCAACAATTAAAGTACGACACGTTCAACCATTAATGAATGATTGCATCCGCACAAGAGTTAATCAATAAAAAAAAACATGAAAAAGTTAAATGGGAATAACGTCTTTATCAATACATTTCCACAGCTAATCTCCATCTTCACTCCAGACGGTGTTTATGGAGAGGATTCATTACTTTCAATAGTTCCTCGGCTATTGACCTCCCAGGCAGAATGACATGCATAAAACACACCGAACCAAATCTAAACGTGTGTGTATGAATGTACACAGGAATACGTGTATATGGAAGAAAAGTAATTACACAAAAATACAACACTTAATACTAAATTACAATTATACAACTCTACAGATATTTTGTTGGATAAACAACCTACTGTACATAAACTGTCAAGGTTTTCAATAAAGCCCTATTGGCAGCTGGATCATTATTAAATTTGATGAGGCAATTTGAAGTACAGGTAATAAAATCACAATTAAATTTATCTCTACAATAAGAAAATATGCAATTAAGTTAAACTTATGTAGATTGAGGGGGAAAAAAACCATCAGAGAACTTTGTGTGACCAAATACATAGCATTATTATCGGAAAAGCTGAAAGAAAGGAGAAGAAATGGTGCCAAACCTCTTTAGCTTGTAAGACTGTCCGGGGATAGATGTGCTACGATGCCACAAAATTTAACTGATGGCAGGACACTTCTAATCATGAATACAAATAAAATGCATTACCCAGAAGAGGCAGTGAATATGAACCATATACAAATTTCAATATCAAAAGGAGACGCCCACTATGCCAAATGAATATACAGATCTGATACCATCAACAAGCACACATTAAAAAAGTCCTGCGTCAACAAAAGGCTTCGGTTTCCAAAAAGGTACACCTGTATTGTGATATTTTGGACTCCTTCCAAAGAGTCACCAGTACCACTAGAATCAGGCTACACTACACACTGTTGGCACTTCTACATGCTGAAAGAATTGGATTGTAACCTTGTTCATAGCAGAGCGCTGTGTATCTGTTTCTTCGAACAATCATACAATGAATGTAGAATAGGTGATGTGTCTTTAGCATAGCACAAAGGATTTTTTTGAATCTACCCAGCAAAACAAACGTTTGTTCACAACTGATGGTGTTGTCTTTCTCCTCAAGATGATCATCAGGATGGTACCTGCTTCTGCATTCACAATCTGCGTAGTTCTCAATGAGCAGATGATCAATGCACGTTCGTGGTTACAACAACAGGTGTGACCAATGCCACGAAAGTGGAAGCGGTTTACGGGCTACAACCATATTATCTAAATGGCACATATTGTCATAGACAATAGCAATTTTGGTCCAGTCCTCTGGAGATATCTGCTGGTAAAATGAACGAAGCCAGGATAGCAGGATAATAAACACCTGTAATGGAGACTTAGACCTACATGTACATGTACATGTTAAATTATAAAATAAAACAAAACCTTCGCATGGTGCTACCGCAAGCCTTTCCACCTATTGCTTAGTAGAGACTGATCGGAACGTTTGTCGTGCTTTTTGTTGATGATCTTGAACGTTTCATGACAGTGAATTGCCCACTACTCCATTTGTTCCGAATCTGAGTTTACAATTTTGCATAGTTGACTAACATAGAAATCAACGACGGATTCCCTTATCATAGATATGTCTCAAACACTTCAACACAGATAATTTGGGCCTGCTATTAATCATGGCGATTTGCTTTTCTTGTCACGCACTGCAATACTATCTAAATTCTTTGCGTCAGTTCAGGCCCACAAAAGTTGAATATATTTGTCTTCCTTTTCAGTAATGGTGTACCATATCTCTGTGGTGGCCGATACAGAAAACAGTGAAGCATTTTCTTCGGTTGAATCGTTTTTTTCATTGGAAAAACTAGTATCCCACAGCGGAAACTTCACTTGTGAAGAGAAACACTGATGTTTCATGTACATTGACGTCACTGAACTGTATGATTCCTTGTCCATATTGTTCCTTACCAATGTTTTGTAATGCCTACTTTCTAAAGATTGGCCTTCGTGGATGACGGCAGACTGTAAGTTGTAAACTGCTGGGGTATTCTTTATGTAGAAGTTTGACAGATCCAACACCACACTTGGGCTGACATCTTTTATGATTTTCATATGTCGGCCCCCAACATTACGGAATCTCAACAACTGCACAACCAATACCGTAATCAGTTCACAATAAGAGCCCTGGTGATTTTTGCACACTTGTCTTGGCCACAACTATCACAATGAAGACCTCTTACAGCTTCCTCTTCAAAGCATTTTTGCAGGTAGTTACCAAGGTTCAATTCCAAACAGGCAATACACCAAATGTCAAGTTCCCAACTTCTATGTTAATGTTACAGTTAAGGCATCTAATGCTTTTTGAGATCTCAATTTCATTGGACAAACAGGACTCTCCAAAATATTTAATTATGAGTTGTTGATAAAATCCTGCAGCATCCTGTTGCTGGTGACAGTTGATGTTCATTTGAATGGCAGAATCCGTGACCAATGGTTTGACAGTCTGAAACGAAATGGATCTGGATGTCTCCATCAATATCTAGAAAAAGTCTATCAACTGTTGCCATAGGAACCTACATGTATCGCTTCTTGAACTTTTGACATACTGAGCCTACATGTAGCTAGGCCAATGAAAGGTTTTATGGCTGGGATAGTCGATATCCACCAGCAGGATACCCTATTGCTTACAATACCTCTTGCTAACCTTCTGGTGTTTTGATATGCCATACTGATATCTCTGTTGTCCTTGTTGCCTCTTGAACCATTTCTTTTACGGCTACTGGAAATCCCTTTTTTGGGAAGTGAGACTTGAAGTGTTTTTTCACTGTCTGACGAGTCAAATGAATTGATTACTTGTTTTCTTGAGTGTTTTTGTTTGGATTTCTCTTTAAACTGTAATGCCGTCAACAGTGGTGTCAAATACACTCCTTTTTTTGGCTGCTGTGCTCACTTTCACATGCTTATGCCATATTTTATGAGACAATTTGACAGTTTTGGATGGAATTTTCTGTTTACTCATACAAAACGCTTTGTAAAATTCTTTCTGCAAGGGTAACATGTTGTACTCATATTTCAGCATGAAATCAGTTATTGTTCTTGCGCTGTCATGGTTCATATTAACCTGATTAACTTCTTGTATGCTTTTCTCTACAATACCTTGAGTGTGGTCGTAAGAGGTGATGCTTTGATATGCCAAGTTTTTCAGTGACTCATACGTCTTTGACCAATTTGGAATATTCGGCAGAGTATTCAAGTAAATAACTTATGAACTCCTTTCAAAAGTAGGAATTTTGGGGTAATTTGGAGGAATCCTTTACGGCCTTTTGTACTTGTTCAACTGGCATATTGTATTTTGAGCCACCCTTTGAAAACATATGCCAAAGGGTAAATTGGGCACCTTTGATACATGCTCATCTTGAAAATATTTAACTGAGGTGATTTGTTGTCAGTTTGCAGGGCAGTACTTTGCTCCAAATCATCCACTGGAGTGCTCTCTTGAAATCATTATTTGTGGTAGACCCAGTAACTATATTGTAACATCTATTGAAGTAACTTGTCACAGTCTCACAATTGAAAGCTTTGAGACATGACAAAAACAGTGTGGAGCTGCCACCAATCATTAGTAGAAGAGGTAGATTAATGCCATTATGACCAAATAGGGTTTGTTCAGCCTGCAAAAAATAACTTACTACAACAGCATTATGATCTGCTGTAAGAAAAGATGCAAGCATAGATGGAAGATTACCTTTTTGAGGGTGACGAATCACAAGGTCATATAATTGGTATTTCTTAGTGGGAGAAAATTTTGAATTATTCCTGATTATTGACCCAGTGGCATCAAAATATATGATATCCCTCTGTGATATTTGATGATACGCCCTGATGCTCTCCCAAGAGAATAAAATAACATACTGTAGTCATCATAAGTAAGTACCCTTTCTAGGTCGAGGGGGGGTTGTGCGTGTTACGAGCACTGGCACTCGCCCTATCTCGCTCGACATTTGCTCGGTCTTACATGACAGACACATAACGGACACACTATGGGTGCACAAAGAGCCCAAGCAGAAGCCCCTGACTCTACTCTTCACTGGCCAGTGGAGGTACCCAACTTGGAACTCGCACAAGTCCTGCCCGTGTAGAGTGTCGGCAGTCTGACCCACTGATGATGGCTTAAAAGCATACATTTTCCTCGACCGTGGAATTCAATAGGATATGGTTTTAATAAAAGGTACATTAAAAACAAAAACTATCAAAAAGAGCCGCTTTAAGTTGACAAAAGAGCACACAACCATGGCCAGTTTCCCCTTCAAGGTACAAGTTTCGGGAAAAAAAATGGCATTTCAAAGAAATAAAAAATTATTTCTGACTGATCCACACAACGTGGACTTCACATAGCGCAAACCCTAATGGATCTTGGCATTGTGTCTGCAACAATGAAGGCTGGCTGTGTCATTGTGTGTGCCAAGCTATGGCCAAACTAGATTTGAAATCAAGTCGGTACTGGCCGGGTGCAGTCAACCTTTCTTGTGAAGCATGCGCGGTGCGGTAGGCCACCGTTGATGTGGTCAATGATGCATTGACTGCATTAACTTCAGATTTTAGACGTGTATTAAATTTTCTGTTGATGTACACAATATTAGACAATCAATTTCATCATCACACTGCACTACACGTATTTTGAATATACAAATGCTCCCTTGTGCCTCAAATCATGCACAAGGATAATGAAACTTCTGGGCAGAGCAGTGATGCAGCAGTTGAGTGGACAGCGACATGAAATAACTATCCATTAAGTGAAATTGGACTAGTTTTTGGTTGGACTCAGACAATTACCTTGATTACATGAAAATGCACTATTTCAATATAGCGAGCTTTTTAAAGTTGGTGCTTGTCAGATTTTGAAAGACAAATTTTGGAGGACGAACAAATAAAATGAGAATTTTTTCTGTTATCTCAAGAAAAAATAACATTTTTCAAGTCAGAGAGAATTAAGATGCTTTTAAGATTTTACTGTAAAAAAAACAAACAACAACCCCCCCCAAAAACACACATAGTTATCCCTTATACCACTTGTAGGCCTGTAGGCTAGGTAGCGGGTATGAATTAACACTCCCCCCGCTTCTACGTTCTGCTACTTTGTAGTACTTTTTTTTTTCTTTTACAAATACAGCTTTAATATATCGCAATTTTTGTAAGATAGGCCACTTATAAGTTGATCTTCACACTGCCACTTACAATCCGAGCAACTTCTTTATGGCACCATTTGAAGAATGAAATCAATCACTTAACCTTTTGCCGTGCCTCGTCGCAGGCAAGCTCGGGCCACTGCCAACCGCGGCGCGGCCAGCCAAGCGTGCAAGCGGCGCAGCATCCCAGGATCGGGGAACAAGGCAGTTATGTACATGTATTCGTCGGTTGCCAATCATATTGCCTCTACTACCCCCATACTCACACATTGGAAATAGGGAAACCAGTCCAGAGAGCCTGAATTGACTCGTGAATGTATCATAAGTACAGTACCGTTCACACCTCGTACATAGTGTGTTGGGTCTGTACTTGTTTACATTTTGAGGTTGTGTAATCCTTGCAGTTTATTCTTTCACTAATATGGTTATTGAAAAAAATAAAAAAAAAAATAAAAACTAGATAGAAGTGTTTGTAAATGTCGCGGGGTCTATCCCAGATTAGGGAAACCCCGATGATGTAATTCCCTACCGGTTCGATCAACTCGACAAAATAAAAAAAAACAATAGTCATTCAAGATTTAGGTTAATGTACAGTTCGAATTCAACGGAACTTTAATTCTGGTCACTCGCATGATCTTCAACTGGAAATTGAAGCGGAGAAATATGAATCAGGAATACAATCAATGACAAAACACACAAATGAAAATACACAAAATTTACAATGACTTATATCAAAAAATTAAAAAAGGATAGGGTGATAGCGGCTGCGTCTCCTACTGTCTCGTCAGGATCTTGCTTCCGCTTGGACGATGACCGCGCTCAGTTACGTCCGCGAACACGTGATCAGAAAGTCCACAACAGACGAAAAGTTCAAAGTTCTCGAATGTATCGAAGCGAATGAAGATCCCGGGGACGTCCAAGGAACGTACCAGCAGGCGGCAAAGGGAAACTTCAGGGAAAACAGCAACCATCGGGAAGAGGGTGAAATCACTGCCACGGGGGATCAGAGCAGTGATCAACACCGCAAAAGCTCTAAAAGGGGTCGCCAGGTCATACCTCGGCAATCGGCAGGGGGACCTGTGCCAGAGAAATGATGGGTACAGCAAAATAATGCAAATTTGACAGCGACGATTCCAATCCAACAACGGAGAGCGGTGTGCTCTACCCCAGGCAAGGAGTGGAATGCCGTTCCCGCACTCGACCAACCCATATCACTCCTGGCCAGGCTGTTGCCCCCCACATTGTTTTAGATAACACACAGGACCATGCCTGACACAAGGCAACACCAAGATGGATGTCTTGGGAAATTTGAGGAGACAGACTGACCTCCCCTACAAAAATAGACTTACACTAGTCATTCACAAATTAGCAAAAAACCAAAACATGGCAAATTTGGGGGGGTATGACATAAACAAGTACAAACACAGAGCTGTTTTGGGACTGTTTTACCAACAAAATAGGTATGGCAAATGAGATGAAAAAACCTGGCATTAAGAAACTATGAGAGAGTAAAAATGAACAATTTAGTATTCTGGAGTGACATATACCCTGAAAAAGTTTAATTTTTAATCAATTTGAACCAATGCAAGTGGATGTCCACTAAAGAAGATAATCGTATATGACTTGTCACGTGATATTATTCTCACAGTTGAGAATTTGCTTTGTACTTTGTGGAGCCTCTCACAATAGCTTAAAATTTATAATACTTACTTAATGATAACAGATACGGATTCTTCGACTGTTGACGTCATCATGTCATTTGCGGAAACGATGCTCAGAATCATGATCATTTATTACTTCTAGAAATTTTGTTTGGATTTTAACCGTTTTGTCACTATTGTACATGTAAAAATGTAATCATTATCAAAGGTTGTCTTTAACTAGCAAACATGTCTGAACGTGCATGAATATATCACTGTGTGCAATGTGTAATCTTATTTAGATCAGCCTGCTATTAGAACATAAACATATTAATGTAACAATTGCATGTAACAAAAATGAGTTAAGTCAAGATGTTTTAAAGCATCAACAATAAATTTCCAAAGGTAATTTGAAGTTTGTAAAGCTGTAAGGGACTGAAACGTACTGTATATTCTTACAGGATATGGAATGTTAAATTGAACAACGAACCAAATATCTTTGTTAGTACCTTCCAAGATATCTGTCACACCCTTTCTCCCTGAAAAAAATGGTGTTTGTAACAGAATCAGGTATGTTATGATTATACATTGACTCAAGTGACTTTAGGGTCATTTGTATGCTTGAATGTAAACAAATGTGTAAACAAATTAAATCATTTGCATCTCTTCCAAAAAAGCCTGCTTGACTGTGCTTTCTGGTCAATGGATACTCTTAGATTAGCAGTACACATCACTATCAGCTAATTTTCAAAACCACAAATATATTAATGACAGTTGCCATAGTCACACACAAAGATGCACATGTATCAAAGGGCAAATATAATGATTTTCCCCATTATTACTACCTTTAGTAGATGGAATTACTCAAAGGTAAAATTGACAGCAAAATGGTAACTGAGAACTAACAATCTGCATGAATGTCTCATATCTATTTTGTCTGTTTACATTTCATTCATACAATGAAATGTAATAAACTAGAGAGTAAAATACATTGAAACACTCGTATCATTTAAAGAAATTGCATAGTTGTGAAATTCTAAAAACATGTTATTAACAGTGGTTACAACATACCTATCATGTTTCATTCTTAATCACAGCTACATTTAATCCCAAATGTCACTGTACTGGCCGTATAGAAATTCATGGATCAATCAATTCAAGAAATGAAATGAGATCCAATGAACAGTGAATAAATCTGTGCACCTAAAACCTCGGTACACACGGTACATACAGAAAAACAGTCGAATTAGTAAGAATTTGCAAGAGGAAGCAATATGATCCAATAAGTTTCAAAATCCTCCAGAATGTTGTAGAAAACTGCTGATAATTAGTACATATAGTTTCGGGGAAATTTGCCTTTTCTCCTAAGAAGTAAAAATAATGCAAGTTACCAATGTACACTAGTCCTGGAGTACGTACGTACATGTGCATGTAGACAGTCAACATTTATCATTAAATCTAAGTGTCGAATTGTTTGTAAAAAGCCCTGAAACGATTTGGAAGCCAAAAGTATATATATATGGAAAAATAAACACTGCACCTTACGCTGGAAAGGTAACTAGATGAAAGTAGGTGAAATCTATCATCTATCCATACGAGGAAATTTCTAATACAAGGTTAAATAAAGTGACTCATAAGATGCACTGTGAAAACATACATGTACATGTCCATGTGTGTACATGAAAGCTATTTCTACAGGCATGACAGTTGAGCTCACACAAAGTCCATTAAATGCAGGTAAATAAAAGGTAAAAGAAACAGTAACTTCCATGACTGTGGTGCAGGGAAATTCTTCTGAAAGGTTGATTGTCTTAGTGAACTTTGATTTACAGGGATGCTTACATTTTCATAAAAGTTGTCAAATGGAAGTGAAATCCAGCCAAAATAAAATGGCTACCCAGCTGCATGTGGCTAGACTGGTCACCTGACCAGGTAAACAAAAAGGATCCAGACCGTGAAGAGGTTACAGCGCCCTCAATGGGTGTAGCCATGACACTCCCCGCCTAAAAATTACCTAAAGTAGTGTTACCAGGGTGTGCCGGGGTACTGGGATCAAAGGGGGTACCCAGGGTTCCAGTTCGTTGTGGCAGAATAAAATAATGATGATCAACGGAGGGATTCTGGACTGGCAACTAAAACCATGCACTAATTTAATAAAGTACACTGAATGAGTTGTCACGTGCACAGCGCCCTCAATTGACCTGGCCACAGCAATGGAAAGTTTTGTTTGGTGTGGGGGCCTTAAAATTTCTCTCTGTCAACAGTAGTTTTTTAGTACCAAAAAAAACAAAAGGTTAAATATCAGACAACACATCACAGCAGCTATCTTCGAAGTAGCGACGAAGAGATATAACTAAGTTTGGACAAAATGTTTGATGAGAACGAGTTCACTGATTGGTCTTAGAGCAGTCCGCTGGGCGCCATTACGATAGAACTTCACTTCAGCCTTGCGGACCTTTCCGTCGTCGCTGTCGTAGGTCTTAACTACACGTACAAAAGGCCAGTAGCATCTGGGGTTCTCTTTCTCTCGTAGGAGAACCATATCTCCCTCAGCGAGGTTGGGTTTCGATTCTGACCACTTCTGTCTTTGCTGTAAGCTTTGAAGATATTCTTGTCTCCATCTAATCCAAAACTGGTTGGCAAGATATTGACCCGTCACCATCGTTTGCGAGCAAAGAGGTCTCCTTTGACGAAGTCACCTGGGGAGGATGCAGTGGTTGCATCTTTGTGGTTAGCAACATCGCTGGAGTCAGAGCTTGGGGGTCGTTAGCATCTGAGGAGACTGATGTGATTGGACGAGAGTTAACGATTCCGCAGGCTTCTGCCATGAAGGTAGAGAGTATTTCGTGGGTAAGCTGATGCTTCCCTAACTGCAAGAACATGGCATCAAGAATTCTACGGATGACACCAATCTGACGCTCCCATATCCCTCCAAAGTGGGAGGTGTGGGGAGGGTAGAAAGCCCACTCGCAACTGTTTGAGGAGAGATGGTCAGCAACGTGGTTCGTCTCTTCTGGAGTTATTTTCATCTCTGACTTGGCTCCCACAAAAATGGTGCCTCTATCACACCTCAGCCTAGCCACTGGACCTCTGATCGCTACAAATCTTCGGAATGCGGAGATGAATGCATCTGAGTCCATAGCCTCAATAATCTCTATGTGGACAGCTCGAGTGTACATACACGTAAAAAGTACCGCCCACCTCTTTGATTCAGTTGATCTCACCCGTGTGTCCCTTGTCATGACCAGCCAGGGTCCGAACACGTCCATGCCGACGTTTGTGAATGGGGGTGTTGCTTCAAGTCTATCTTTTGGTAGGTCTGCCATTATCTGGATGAGTGGTTGTCCTCGAAGCTTTCTACAAATAGTGCAGGCATGGATAATGCTGCGAACAAGCTGGTGTGATCCGATTATATACATGCCTCCGGATCTAATTGCTGATGCTGTGAACTGTCGCCCTTGGTGCTTGACGACGTTGCGGTGGAAGTGATCAATTACCAGCTTAGAAACATGACTGGACTTTGGAAGAAGAATAGGATGGTGGCTTCCTAAATCAAGATTAGCTCTGGAAAGTCTTCCACCAACTCGAATGATTCCGGTGGAGTCTACGAAAGGGTTGAGCTTGTATAGCGGGCTTTGTTTCTTCACTGCCTTTCCACTTTCGAGGCTCTTGAGTTCCTCTGTGAAACAGTCATACTGGACCGCTTTGATGATTGTTTGCTCGGCATTGTTCAAATCTTCTACTTTTGGTCTGTTTTTGGTCTTGCAGTCGTCTCCATGTTTCTCTGGGTTCTGGTGGTTGTGCAGCAATTTGACATTCTTCGCCTTACTAATTAAGGTTGCTACTGCTTGCTTCAGGGTTTTCCAGCTGGAGAACTTTGAAAATCGATCGGACCCAAGGCGTGACACATGCTGTGTGGGTTTCTCTTCTTCGATGTTGACTTCGGTTGCTGAGACGAGGGCATGCTTTCGTACTTCGGGGTCATCTTCTTCGAGTGGTGTTGGTGGGGAGGTTTCTTCGGTCGCCAGAGTCTGAGGTGCAGTCGCTCCTGTTTTCCATAGGAATTCGGGTCCTCGAAGCCAGATCGTATCTCTTAGTTGGTGTGCGGAAACTCCTCGGGAGGCAGATCTGCTGGGTTTTGGACAGTAGGAACATGATTCCATTGTGCGGAACAGGATACTGATTGAATCTTGTGGACTCTGTTCGCCACGTACGTATGGAAGCGTTTTGACTCATTCGTAATGTAGCTCAACACTATCTTGCTATCAGTGTAGAACGTGGTGCTACTGATGGCCATGTGGCTTTTCAACAACTCTAGACGTGGGATGGATACCGCATGGGTTGGAGTGACTTTTGCTTTGGCAAGGATAAGAGACATATGTGGTTGTTCATTTGCATTCAGCAATCTGAGGTATACAGCTGCTCCAATAGCCTGTTTGCTGGCGTCACTGAAGATGTGGATTTCATGACGTTTAATTTCGCCAAATTCTGGGGGATGGTAGCAGCGTTGTATCTTTGTCATTGTCAGATCTGACGGAGACTTGCACCAGCAAGTCCACCTAGGGAGGAAAGCTTCGGGTAGTGGTCGATCCCAAGCATCTTGTGTCATCTTCTTTCCCTTCATTTCTGTGATGACCTCACGAAGAAGAACTTTTCCCTCAATGGTAATGGGCGCAACAAGCCCCAAGGGGTCGAAGATGGAACTGGCCACAGATAGGACTCCCCGCCGTGAGAACAGTTTGTCTGGGAAATCTCCATGAAAGAAGAGGGCGTCTTCCTCGAGGGACCACTGTATGCCAAGGGATCGTTGTGTAGGTAGTTTGTCGTAGTCTAGGTTCAGGCATGCCAGGTCTTTTGCTATGGCTCCTTCTGGAAGTGCACTCACCACGTCTTTGCTGTTTGAGGCAATCTTATGGCAGCCAGGCTATCACATGTACGCTTGATGAGGCTTACTGCTAATTCTGCATCTGGTAGCGAAGTCAGCCCGTCGTCTACGTAGAAGTTTCGGTAGACAAAGTCAGCTGTGTTGTCTCCGTGTTTGTTCTTCCCTGCGTCGGCTGCCATTCTGAGGCCAAAGGTGGTGATTGCTGGGGAAGAGATGCTGCCGAACAGGTGAACGTTCATCCTGTAGTCGATTACAGGCTTGCCGTAGTCGTCCTGAAACCACAAGAATCTTAGGTAGTCACGGTGTACTGGGTTTACCTGGAAGGAGTGGAACATCTTTTCCACATCGCCCGTGACAGCGACTCGTCCCATGCGAAACCTCAGAAGAATGCCGACAAGACTGTTCATCTGGTCTGGTACCTGTAGCAGAATTTTGTTCAGGGAAGTGCCGTCGAATTCTACGCTTGCGTTGAAGACAACACGGATGTCTTTCTTTTTGGGATGTCACACTGCAAAGTGAGGGAGATACCAAACCTTTCCTGGTGCAGTGTTCAGGTCTTTCTGCTCAACTGGGCTTGCGTGATTCATGCTGAGGATCTTTGCTAGAAAGGCTTGGTATTCGGACATCATAGTCGGTGTGCGTCGGAGAACTCTAAGGAGATTGTTTAGGCGTCCTTGTGCTTGAGAGAGGTTATTAGGTACTCTGGTGTCCTCCCTTTTGAAGGGGAGTGGAAACTCCAAGTTTCCACTGGGGCTGGTGTGAGCACCTTCTTTGAGAATTTGTAGGAAGCGTTTATCTTCAATCGGCAGGGCATTCACTGACTTGTTGCCGGAGGGCTGGAGGGACTACGTGAGCGTCCTTGAACACTTCGAGCGGCGGTTTGGAGTTGCTTCGCAGGTGCCGCTCCATCGGGCTCAACTTTCCATGCGGGTGCGCGGTCGGGGAGAGTCCCTGGAGGAACTGGGGAGGTCCATCTGACGGTTAGTTTTCCGGAGTTACCCCACCTTGCCCACGCAGACGCGTGAGGATCTGGCGGTGGAGGCCTTCCGGAATGCCCTGGGGGACGAACAATTGCAGCGCCATGTCTTCGCCAGGAGGGCCACGACCCTGGCAGAGGCGATTACCCTGGCCACTGAGATGGAAGCCTTTTTGGTTTCCAGGCACATCGGCGGAGGGGTAGGATCGGGGCCGAGGAGGTCCGGGTGGTCGAGGAACCCTCCGCAGGTATGCCGGGAAAGGCGGGGCTGGCGGGTGGAGATCCACCCTCGCCGGGTGCCCCCTCGTGGGTCCAGTGCTGCGGGTGCCGCGAGTATGGACATTTCCGCCGGGATTGCCCATGGGAAAGGTGAAAGGCGGCGCCGTCCGGGGCCGGCTGCTGGCGGTGCCAGTCTTGACGGTGCCGCCGGAGCTGGCCCTTGCGCCGCAGCCGTTGGTGGCAGAAACAGGGCCAGCAGTCCGACACAGGGAGACGCCGGTGCCTCCGGCGAACCGGGTCAACTACACGGCCGGCAAGCTGGCCAGTGACAGTGCGGGTGCTCCTAGACACGGGGGTGGCCGTAAGTCTTGTGTCGGCTAAGGTCTACTATGGGCTTACCGGCGCTGACAAACCCAGATTGCAGCCAGCTGGACCGACTCTGCGGATGGCTGATGGTAGCTCGATGGGAGCGCACGGGGTCGCTGACTTCAAACTCCAGCTGGGGGACCAGTGCACCGTACACACCTACACCGTGGCACATATCGAACCAGACGTCATTGTGGGAATAGACTTCCTGGCTAAACACCGCTGCGAGTGGAGGTTGAGTGACAACTCGCTCATGGTTGACGGCAAGCTGGTTTTTCTGGAGGGGCCGAGCTGCAAGCCGGTGGTGGCACGGGTCCAAGTGGCTGAGAGTGTGGTAATCCCCACCGGGCAAGAGGCGATCGTGACTGGGAAAGTCTGCGGAGATCGTGCCCGCAGAGTGGGGATGGTGTACCCCAGCCTGGCGGCCACAGACCATTGCCAGGTGGCCGTCGCGACGGGCCTCGTGGATACCAGTCAGGGGGGTGTGCCGGTGCGAGTATTCAACCCGACGGGAGACCCGGTTACAGTCTATAAGGGGAGTCATCTGGCCATGTTCGCCCCCGTGGAAGAAGGCGCGGTGATCGACCCCGAGGAGAGTTCTCAACAGGTGGTTTCAGAGCCCTGCCCTATGGAAGGTTCCGTGCTGAGCCCCGAGGGCGGTCCAGCGGGCCACGGTTGCCAGGGAGGCTCTTCTCGGAGCTCAGACGATAGTGTGCCCGCCCACCTGCAGGACCTCCTGGACCTGGGAGCGGCCCATCTGGACGGCAAGGAACGTGAACGGCAGGCGAGCCTGCTGGTAGAGTTCCAGGGTGCCTTCACCGAGCCGGACGGCAGGCTCGGCCAAACCGACAGGGTCCACCACCAAATCAACAAAGGGACGACGCCACCCATCCGGCAAGCTCCCCGGAGGCTTCCGATCCACAAGCGGTTGGAGGCCCAGAGTCAGGTGGACCAGATGCTGGCGGATGGGGTAATCGAACCGTCGCACAGCCCGTGGTCGTCGCCGATGGTCCTGGTGCGGAAGAAGGACGGGTCTGTCCGCTTTTGCGTGGACTACCGACGGGTCAATGCAGCCACCCTGAAGGATGCCTACCCCATCCCTCAGATAGAGGATAACTTAGACGCACTCGAGGGAGCCAGGTGGTTCAGCACCCTGGACTTGGTCAGCGGGTACTGGCAGGTCCGCATGGCGGAGGATGACAAGGAGAAGACGGCTATCGCCATTGACCTTACCGGACGCCTGCCCCGAACCAAGGCCGGAAACACCAGCATAATGGTAGTGGCGGGCTATTTCACGAAGTGGGTGGACGCGTTTCCCCTTCCGGATCAGATGGCCGAGACTGTTGCCAAGACCCTCGTGGAGCAGGTGATCACGCGCTTCGGGACACCCCTCGAAATCCACACGGATCAAGGGTGGGAGTTCGAGGCAGGCCTGTTCCGTGGGGTCTGCCAGCTGTTGGGCATCCACAAGACTAGGACGACTCCGTTCCACCGACGGCATGGTCGAACGGTTCAATCGTACCTTGAAGACCATGCTGAGCATGTTTGTGGATGAGAATCAGGACGACTGGGACGAACATCTTCCCTACGTCCTGATGGCCTACCGCTCCTCTCAGCACGATAGCACCAGGCTCACCCCGAACATGCTCATGCTCGGGCGGGAGGTGGGACTTCCCCTGGACATCGTTGTGGGGTCACCGGAGGAACGGAGGAAGACTACCGAGCCACTAAATTACGTTGACGAGCTGAGAACGAAGCTCACGCGGGCCCACGAGTTTGCCCGGCGACACCTGAGGCAGACTCGGAGCTACCAGAAGCAGCAGTACGACCGTCAGGAGGGCGGGTTCAAGCCCGGCCAGGCTGTTTGGCTGTTCACCCAAAGAAGAAGGTCGGCCGCTCCCCAAGCTGCAATGGTGGTGGGACGGACCCTTCGCGGTGCTACAACGCCTCAACGACGTGACCTACAAAGTGCAGCGTAGCGCCCGAGCAAAGGCTCAGATCGTGCATCGCAATCGGCTCAAACGCTACCTGGGCGGCGTGCAGCTTGGATGGTGGGAGCGCGCAGCCTGCGGAGCCTTGGCCGAGGAGGCACCAGCGCGGGCAGGGGGCAAGGAGCCAGCGGATCCGGCCCTCAGTCCTGCCCGCGGGGGCCGTTTCCCCCGTTGACGAAGGGACCGCACTGGAACCGATTGATGGGGCGAAGTCGGGACACCTGGGCTGGAGCAGCGGCATGTCGAGCGGGGAGAATTCTGACCCAAGCAGCCAGGGAGACAGCGCGCCGGTGGAACCATCGCCGTGCGAGCCGGAGGCGGGGGGAGCGTGCGTAACTCACAAGGGGCAGGGGGAGCGTGCGTAACTCGCAAGGGGCGGCGGGTTCGGCACCCGGTGTGATTCTGCTCCACGCTGACTCCTGAATCTCCCTCTGTTTCTCTCCCTGGGATGGACCAATTTGCCTGCCCCCACTGTCAGCGAGAAATCCGCCAGCGGACCAACTTGCGGCAGCACCTGAGGTCGGCGTGTCCGGAGCTGTTCGCCACCCGGCCCTATACCTGTGAGCGGGGGTGTGACCGCTGCTTCTACCACTCGGACATGCGGGATCGGCACCACCGACACTGCGACTACGTCTTCGTTGGCCAGATTCGGGCGGAGGATCCTGACGTCCCGGAGGTCTTCGCCAGTGGCGGGGAGTTGGGGGGTGACCAGTTCCCCATGGAGCAGTCACTCCCCCCTGCCGGTCCTCCGGAGGGAGCCGCCCGGACCCGCCCCCGGTCAGCTGGTGCTGGTGAGCCCTCGCCGCCGGTGCCCTCTCGACGCCGAAGGCGGGGGTCGCGGGGCCGGCCGTCGTGGCCGGAGCCGCCCCCCTGCGTCGCTCAGTAGGGACAGGGACGCAGACTGAGGTAGAACCCCCAACCCCGGTTTGGAGCAGGGGCCATCGGAGTCTGCCCCCCGGCTCGTGGGTGACGTATTCGGGAGGGGTCCGCCTGCAACTGGGGGTGCGAGCCTCCCTGCAAGAGGAGCGGGCCACCAGAGATGCAGACACCACGATGGACCCACCCCTCTGCGAGCTTCACCACAGCCAGTGGCGGTCGGAGGTCAAGCGGGAGCCCCCTCCACCGCCCACCAGAGTCCGTCCCCAGGAGCAACGAAGAAATGTCGGGGGGCACCATGGCGACCGGAGTCTCCTCCACACTGGTCCCCTGGATCTTCCCTATGGTAGCGGAGAAGACCCTTGGAACCCACCTGACTTGTACTTGTTGCTTGGTTTCACTCTTTGTAGGGGCGACCGGTATGGCCTCGCGCTGGCCCGCCGGGTTGCGCCGCCTCGTTCGGGGACGAACAAGAGTCCTCGGAGGGGGTGGTGTAGCGCCGGCGGGTCTGGCCGTTGGGGGCGCCAGCTTGGACCCGCATGGAGTTGGCTGGCTGCCCGCGCTGGTTGCAAATGGCCCGCGGTTTTCCCGCCTCGCGCCTGCGCAGTCCCTGCCGTCAGGCACCATGTTAAGAGCTTGTCGGAAGAGTACATTGTAGTGTACGCGACAGAATAAAGCAGAGATTTTTGTGACCAGAACAGTGAGTTGCACCTGAGTGTCGTTCTTCACAGCGTCGAACCCTGTTCAGCGGGGCACGCTACGCTATATTGTAAAAAAAAAATATGGTGAATGAGTCCAAACAAGCCCTCTTTTTGGGGGGGACTGATAAGATTAAACTGGTACATCAAGGGGTACAAAATATACATTGCCCATTTTACTATACTTTCCAAAAGTGTGCTAAACAGTACATGTGTATCTTTAACTTGGCTGTAAAAACTGGACCCCATCTACAGCCTACATTTCTACATGTAACCGCTGCATCTAATCTGCCTTGCCATAGAATTTGGGTTTGGTGTCCGCGTAGACATTGAATCTAACGTACACGACAGGTACCGTTCACAGGCACATGTGTACATGTACAAACAATGCATGACATGACAAAAAACTTACCCTCCTCCTTTCTCGCTTTGCAAATGCATCACTCTGGCTCTTCAGTTTCTCCAATTCCTCTGAATTACGGACGGTAATTCTGCTGGGGAATGCTGTAGCTTTTAGCCAAAGTGCAGCTCTAACTATCCTGAACAGTCCATGGAATGTTTTTTCGTAGTCTTTTGCTGTGAAATGGTCACTACAGATGACGCTTGTAGCGGATGGCCCGTCCCAGTTTGCCCTTGTCAAGCTAACTTGATTTCCTAACACCAGGTGTTAGGAAATCTGTGCAGGTATACACTGTCCTTTGGTGTATTACTGCATACTGCAACAACACATCTTGTCGGCATTTTAGCTATTCAGAACCGAATTCTAAAGAGTTTTGATAGGAAACACTGTGCGATTCGTAGGTCAGTCCAGCAGCACAGTTGCAAGGTCGGTGGCCCCAGCATTACACGATCGGGTTCTTTATGGGACATCATAGACCACGTGATGCATTACATCAGTAATTCACCGTTTACAGTGGTCAAAAGGGGGGCACAAAAATGCACTAACAAATTGTCAAAATCAGCTGAACCGGTAGAAACAAACAAGAAAGTGATGTGTTTCTTGCTTTTTATATTTAGTACTGGTTTATTAAACACTATAATGGTCTTGAATAACAAGCAAATGGCCGTACATCTTAGGTACATTTACAACATTCAATAAGTAATCAGGCGCCTGTGTTATAAACAGCAAACTACAAACTTTAACTTGAAACATCAAACTACTAAATAGCAGCTTCACTATTAGCCAAATCTAAGAACGTTCCAAAAGACACAACTTTGTAACAGGTCAAGTGTAGGTCCCAGTCGCACTCTTGACCTCTACACTTCGAACCAAACCATCGCTTCCAGGGAAGACTTTGCTGATCCTAGCCAAGGGCCAGTGGTTTGGCGGTGCCTGATCGTCAACCACTAGCACTAGATCACCTTCCTTGAGGTTCACCTTCCTTTCAACCCAACGCTGTCTTCTCTGTAGGTTTGGTAAGTACTCTGCAACCCAGCGATTCCAAAATCTTTCACCTAGCAGTTGCACATGCTTCCATCTTTTTCGAAACTGCTCAGTTTCAGGTAAGCCTCTTAGTGGCAGAGGATAGCCTGATCTCAGCTTCAGGAGATGGCTTGGGGTTAAGGCCTCAAGATCGTCGGGATCATCTGATACTGGAATGATCGGTCTGTCGTTCACGATCGACTCTACCTCGCAAAATAGGGTCACTAGTTTCTCATCGTCAAGGATCTGGTTTTGGAGAAGTGCAGATAAAACCTTTCTGACCGTTCTTATCTGGCGTTCCCACGATCCGCCCATGTGAGAGGATGCCGCGGGTGGGTTGAAATGCCATTCGATGCGCTTGGCGAGGAGAACACCTTGTACCTTGGCATCCTTTTGAAGCTTGACGATGTTTTCCCTCAGTTCTCTATCACCTCCGATAGAGGTTCTCCGTACATATGCTCCGTACATATGCTCAGGTACTCCTCTTCTGGCAGCAAATCTCATGAGACCATTTAAGAAAGCGTCTGTCTCTAAGGAATGCAGCACTTAGAGGTGGATGGCTCTGGTGGCCAAGCAGACAAACAAGCAGCCGTACTTCTTTTCCCTAGAGCGGCCTCGCTTGACCAAGAAAGGGCCAAAACAATCCACCCCTACATGCGAGAAGGGTGGTGAGCCAGGGGTTACCCTAGCTTCTGGCAGATCGGCCATGCACTGAACTTCTGGATGAGCACGCATCCTCTTGCAAAGCATACATTCCTTCAGGACCCGAGGTGTGGAAATGCTTCGTTTGATTCCTGATATACTGCAGGACAAGCATGCTGTCTGCCCAAAATGTGGATTTGCCAATATCCAGATCAGTCTCCTTCCTGAGCATGACATCCTGCCGAGCAGCAAGCACAGCCGCAGACAGCTCAAGTCTTGGGATAGTCATTGCCTTCAGGGGTGCTAGACGCGACTTGCCCATAACAAAACTGCAGTGGACCTTGCCAGTCGAACTGACAAAGCGGGCAAAGGTCACACATCCATACGCATTCATGGATGCATCCGAGAAGTGACGCATTTCACATTCTTGGACATCACCAAAGTCCATTGGAACCAAGCATCTGTCTATCTGAAACTTGGATAGTCGTTCGAGGCCGCCTTGCCACTTTATCCAATGATCTCGGGTTGCACTTTCCAGGGGCTCATCCGAACCCTTGTTGGCGATCCTGCATTCACTCTGGAAGAGTGTAACTTTGCTTGAAGGATATAGGGGCACAAAAACCCGAGTGGATCGTAGACTGAGCACATGATACTTAGTAGACCTCGCCGAGTATGGCTTCTGAGCTTCGGACGCAAACTGATTCCCAGGGTGTCATCTTCAGCATTCCAGTGGATTCCAAGAGCTCGGTCTGCTGGTAGTGATTCTCGGTCCAGGTCTACACCTCTAAGAGTCTTTGCTCGGTCCTGCTGAGGGATGACTTCCAGGACCTTTCTGGAGTTGCTTAACCACTTTGTTAAGCGGAACCCTCCACATGCCAGTAATTTTGTCAGTTGCTCAACTGTTTTGATTGCTTCTTCCTCCGACTTGACACTCTTCAAGCAATCATCAACATAGAAGTTCCTCTTCACAGTCTCAACAACGTCATGGTCAAACTTATCACCATAGTCGTCAGCCGTCCTTTGAAGGGCAAAGTTGGCACAGCTCGGGCTCCAAACCCCGCCGAATGGATGCACAGTCATTCGGTAGATCTCTGGTAGCTGAGATACATCACCACCTGGCCACCAAACGAACCTGAGTACGTCCCTGTGCTTCTCAACAACACCGACCTGGTGAAACATCTGCTCAATGTCTGACATCAAGGCAACCTGACCTTCTCGAAATCGTAAGAGAACTCCTATGAGTCTATTCATCAAGTCCGGCCCCTGTAGAGCAATGTCATTTAAGGACCGACCTTGGCACTTGGAAGCGCAGTCAAAGACCTCACGAAGCTTTTCTGGCTTTGACGGATTAAGAACGTAGTGGTGTGGAAGGTACCACGCTCCACGTGGAGATGCATTCAACATGTCGCCAATGACCCTTTGCGCATAGCCTTTCTCCAAAAGATTGTTCATCTCCATGGTGTAACGGTCATGCAAGCTCGGATCCTTGGTCAAACGCTTCTTGAGGGATGCAAGTCGCTTCTCTGCCAGACTTCTGTTATCCGGCAATCCAGGGTCGTCTGTCTTGAAGGGAATGGCCAGCTGGTAGTGCCCATCTACCACATGCAGAGACTGCTCCCAAATAGCCAATGCCTTCTTATCATTGATGGACATACCAGGTGAATCACACGCTGAAGCATCTCCAGTATCAAGCTTCCAGAGACGTTCCACCTGCGCTTCTAGATTTCCTCGAAAATAGTGCGTGGTAGCCCGCTGAGGTGCTCCGTCAGTCAAGGGACCATTTATCGTCCACCCCAGCACCGTCAGGCTCCCCCACCAGTCCACGTCTCACGTCATGAGGTGCAAGCAGGTGAGGTGCATCCTGACCGATAAGCATCGAGACTCCTTTGCTTGTCACGCATGGAAGCGGAATGTCCTTAAGATGCTCAAATTTCTGCAGATCCTCATGTGTAGCACGACTCTCGCAAAGACCTGGGAAATTTTCTAAGGCATACACCTGTTTCAAACAAAAAGGTGCCCCACGTCGAGCCCTGTCATTGACTCCAGCAACTTCTAGTGAGACTACAAGTGTCTCCACTGACGAAGTGTCACTGATGGTATTTATGGACATAGGATGTAAGTCACCATCAAGGTTCAACATTTTAGTCAAGTCCAACAAACAGAAAGATCTGTTACTTCCAGGATCCAACAAGGCGTAAGTCTTCAACCAGTCTTCCCTACCGCTGCCCCTTACCATCACCGCGACCACTGGTAAGGCTATCTTGGCCGGTACTTGTGATCCCCCGCACACATAGCTGGTTGCTCCAACACCCTGACTCCCTTGAGTAGTAGAGGGAATGGACTCCATCTGGGCTGATGTACTTCCACTGGAAGGACTTGACTGGAAAGCATCATGAAGCATCTTTGAGTGCCTTCCTTGACAACCATGAACACCACATGGAGCCTGTTCACATCTCCTAGAGAAATGCCGTTTCTCCAGTAGACAATTGAAGCACAGTTTCTTATCCCTTGCGACGGCCAGTCGTTCAGGAGCTGTCAGGTTCATGAACTCGGAGCACATGGCCAAAATATGGCCCTTGGCACACAATGGGCAGGCTGTTGGCCTTGGCTTCCTCCCGTTGAACTTGGCTCCCTTCTTTGATTGGGTGCTTCTCGAGCTTTGTTGATTGGACGACACCTCCACACCGTAGTTGGAACCTCTTGTTCTTGCAAATTTGTCCTTATGGTCCTTGAAGCCGTACACTGGATGATTTGCCTCCTTTGCGGCTTTACTGAGGAACTGAACCAGATTGCTTATGTTCGGATATTGACCTGTATCCTCAAGCCTACTAATGGCCTTTGAGCGCCACTTGGATTGAAGGGCCTGTGGCATCCGCTTTGCTATGTCTCCAAGGCTTCTCTTAGTATTAATCTCCTCTAGCTTTCCCATCGCTCCAAGAGCGAGAGTTCAGCTTCTTAAGTCGTCAGCCAAACCTTGGATTGCCCTTTTGTCACCAGCGGCAACACGAGGGCCTTCTGTGAGCTTCTGGACCCAAGCTTCAGAAATCTTGTAGTCATTTTCAAACCTATCCCTGAGGAGCTCTCTAGCCTTGATGTAGCCTGCCTTTGGCTCCGTAACCACACAGCTACGGATAACTGCCAAAGCATCACCTGTACAGTAATGGAATAGGCGATTGAGCTTCACACCATCATCGACACTGGTGTTCCCCACTGTAGCATCGAAGCTGCGGATAAACACCCAATACTGGAGTGGATCTCCATCAAACTTCTGTAGCTCGCACTTTGGCAACTGCATAGCATCGATCATCTTATGCTACAAGTTCAGTACCACACCATTGTCGGAAGAGGACTGTGTGGGCTGAGCTGATGGTGCTGGCTGCATGGTCTGCTGCGGTGACTGCATGGCCTGTTGTACTGACCGAGGCTGTCGTGCTGAGTGCTCTGGCGCTTGTGCTGGCTGCACTGGCTGTTCCGAATCAGAACGCGAGGACTTGTCTGGAGCATCATTTAGCCACTGTCCCACCTTCTCCTTGGTTGTTGGCGCAGCAAACAGCTCCCTCAGAGTGTTGCAAGATGACTGCTCTTCGATATTTTGTAGCGCTTTCTCTTCTGCCTCTGCCTTGACTATCTCAATATTCAGCTGACACTCTCTCTTGCGCTGCATCAATCTCTCTTGCGCTGCATCAATCTCAGCTCTTCTTCCTCAATAGCCTTTAAGGTCGCCATACTCTTTGCTTCAGCAGCTAGTCTTGCTAGTGTAGCAGCTGCTCTCAATCTGGCACTACTAATCGTAGTTGAAGTAGATTTATTACTACTAGAAGAAGGCATCTTGCAACCTTAATATTTACACTACAACCAATGCAAAGTTACAATAACATGTACATGTTCACTACAATCCTACATTTGCACCAAAGCGATAGCAAAGTCACAATAGCACATGTAAATCAGGTAAAATACACAGCAAATGGCACTGCTAAATTACCAAACCAACAGCACGATAACAATTTCAGCAATGGTAAACAGTAAACAACTGTTAAAAATTCTTCTTGGTTTTACAACTTAAACAACTCAAATTTCATCAAATTGAGAAACAATGGACCGAAGTTTAAGTCAAAGTTCAAAGTTTGTTGTTCCCTGCCCTTGGATGGAAGTTCTACATTCCAGCTAACGTGGTGCCCTGTGCAGACATGTCGCGAACTTCTCCCAGGAACTCGGAGGTGTTAGTCCTTCAACTGCGGTCACAATGGCAGTCGTCAAGCAGCACACTGTGTTCAGAATCCTGTCACCATCGAAGGAACCACAAGCTGCACTCCAACGTCATCAACCTCCAGTTCGACAGCTGTCTCAGACATTTAACTACTGTCGAACAGCACTCGGTCGAGTTGCAATGAGAAAGAGAGAGACTGCAGTGATAAACAGCAGTCAGAGTCATTAAACTGTTGCAGTTTCTGCGCGACTGCCGATAAGCCTAGCTCTGTGGTCACTGACACCCCCAAAATAACAGTTAGACTTGCGACACAAATTCGCCTGTCACTGTGGGATGTTGACTCCGTTTAATCTATGATATAAATCAATCAATATAATTTATCAAAACAAGGTTTGTAACATAACATTCTGAAATATCTGTGTTACACTAAATCATGTATACAATATGCAATGTAAATTGACCCAGCATTACAAAGCACATTGTTAGAAAACCGCCTACACTTTGGCAGAATTTACAGCAAAATAATCACACTTATAACTTTAGTACTAGAAAGATTAACTCACGACTCTGCTGAGATTATAGGCTATCACCAGCAGCAGAACTGCAGCTTCAAATCAGTCATTTAACAATGTTCATTCAGGCTTACATCGTCGAGGCTTTCTGCTGCAATACCCAACAATGAGAAAACAAAATGTCGAGCAATGATTCACATCTCAGGAGTTGTGGTTAAAGCCGTGTGTCTAAACCCACACACATGTATACGTTATACATGTACAGACAGCATGATGCACTCACAGTGACCTAGGTAAGTATACACTTTGGACGCGCAGTCCGAGAACTGGTGCCTCGATAGGCCACGCCTACAGATGAATAAATCATGCACCTAAGGTCAAAGTTAAACCTAACACAGTTTGACAATGTGCGCCTGCATTACAATGATTGTCACTTGTCTATCTGTGGCACATTTCTCTATGAAAAAAAAAATCAGTGACACATTGTTGTTGAATACTGTTTGCAATGTCACACCATGAAGCTATGTGGTCAGTAAGGGGATGTTGCATTTCAAATTTTTCAATCATTCCCTGCCATGCCAGAGGCTAGATATCATCGAAGGCCAACTACGAAGTCTATTCATGTGCTACACATACACACGTATATCCGTATATTTCAAAGCATTATATATTGAATGGTCTCAGCAAAGGTTTCATGCTCCCCACATGTACAGCAATTCATGGTGACAAAGTTTACATTTACATGTGTAAGTACTGAATGTACATTTACTGGTAATATTTCTGAACATGATCGGGAATTCATAGTTTTGACTGACCAAAGCCAGCAGAGCAAACATGCTGGTCCAGCTGATAAGGACCAGCACAGAGTGTTCCTGAGGATTGCTCCTCTTTGCAAAATGACATACTGAAAAGTTGCTGGATCTGCTGTTTGCTGCCTTTCTTAGTGAAAACTAGCTGCTCTTTATCTTCTTGGATAAATATACTTGATTGTGGTTGTCCATTATCCGTCAAAGTACCTTCATTTTTTAGAAGTAGACAATGGTCTCTTCAAAAGTAATTTCAAGCACATTGGTGAAATTCATTTCCTGCCCAATTTAATATTTTCTTTCACTTGTGTTTTTATGATTTATTTGATTTCTTTTTAAAGGATGGTTCCCTCCTGATGCCTTCATCCTAACACAGTGATAAGCATTAGAAGCATGTTTCAGTTGCAGTGTGTATTAATGAATATGCCTTACCGACCTGCAGGAAATCCACTAAAAGAACACAGGTTGATAGCAAAGTTGGTTGAATTGGCAAGACTCACCTACTCCACTGCTCAAAACCTTTTACACGCAGAGAGCCAGGCACTCAAAAAAATCAATGCTACAAATAGCCTGCCCATTGGAACTGTCTTCTAGATTCTCCTCTTATATGATATGCTAGCTTCTGAAGTCCAAGAATAATGCCAACAAGGACCAATGAGCAACAGGAAGTGAGAGACATAGAAGCAAAATGGCAAAGCCGATGCTTCCTTGCACTCAAGGATTGGGTGTGTGCACTAGCATCAGTCAACATGCCACAGATGTCTGACAAATCGGAGACTACCACCAACACAGACATTGGAACCCTAGACTGGTACTTACTTCATAAACTAGTGTATCATTACAATACTTCATTCACACCTACATGTAGTACTCTTTTACAACTACATGTACATCTTCATAGAACCTCTTTTCTGATTGAGTCTTGGTTGTTATGCTCAAGACTACTCCACTGGACTTAGACATTTTGCAGCCAGTTTACTGTCCATTATTTTTCATAAATTCAACTGAGTAAGCTAATGTTACCTTCATTTATCACTCTTTCTGAATGTTTCTTATAAACACAATTTGGTCTTGGTACCATGTTTTCCTCCTTCTCTGGTGAAATCCAGAGCATTTTTGCTAATCTGCTCAACACAAAGCTATTTTTCCTGTTCTAGTTTGCATTCTTTTACAAACCATTTACACCTCTAAACACCATATCAGCCCACTGACTACGCATTCTCGACTTATTCCATAAGACTTGTTGTGTTTAACTTAAATGGCTTCCCTCACCTTCTTTCACCATGTGTTTGAAGAAATTCCAAATCACTAGTTTTACAGCCTGAACCATTTCCAGGTACTCCAATGACTCCTCCCACTCATTCAAACATTCATCAGAGACATTGGTAATCCATTGCAGTATCCATGTACCTTCCTTTATTCCTGTATGTTTAATAATGTGCTTGTTAATTTCCCAGCAAGCATGCAAAGGCCAAAATATCGAAAACAAAAACTGTTATAAATAAAAAATGATCATGAAAATACATGCACAAGAGCTGTCTTACAGGAATGGATGCAACCAACTCTTTGACTAATGCGGTGAAGGATTGCAAAAATATTTTTTTAAGGAAATCACTGGACAAAAGACTAAACTGCTTTCCAGACTGCACCCCATGGAGCCCTGCAGTATCCGTGCCCATAGCATGGTCTTGGGCAGGGCCTCAACATTTCTGCTTTTAAATGTGCTTAATTTATAGTGAATATTATTGACTAGAGTTACAAATGAGTTAGTTCTATATAATGCGTTAGTCAGGTCATGGTAAAGGAATGCATATTTTACATATATATTTTTAATTTGAAATAACTAGTGACTTGACTTTGAATAGATTGTTTGCAGTGATTTCATTCAAATATAGCTTTTAGCCATGCCTCAAAAAATTAAACGTCCTTTAGGTCAAATTGATGATTGCTTACCTTGCTTGGCACTCACCATGAGGGTTTTATCAAAGGCAGATCTGGGGAATGGGGGGGACCAATGGGGAGCATAGCTGTCCTGAAGGGGGAAAAGTATTCTCAGGTTTCCAAAAAAGAGATAGTGCCAAGTCTTTGGGACCATCTCATTTTTTCTCCCAAATGCCTAGGTATATGTGGGGTCACAAAACATAATTAACTTACAGGAATTCCTGAGTTTTGTTGTACCCTAAAGAAATCTGGCCCCTCCACGGAAACCCTCTGTTCCTAATGTGCCCTTGGGTTTTTCATTTAATTTAGCTTAACTATGTCAATTTCTTGATCAGTTCATTTCATGATCTTTTTATGACCAAAAGAGAAGCAAAGACCTGTAGCCCATAATGTGTACATGTACGTGTACCTTGTTCCACAGTTATGCAGAGTGAGCTTTACGGATAACAAAGTTACTGTGTCTCAGCTCTGAATACTGCAGATATTCATGGGGAGTGTATATGTAGACTTTGGAGAAAGCAATAACATGTCCCAAATGTTGGTTGTGGCATCTTGTATACAAAGACATCCTCAGTGGCGACACAGAAAAGACAGCTAAGTGAGCAATATTGGGTTTGTGGCAATGGACATTGGGCTTCATACTTGAGCAATGATGGGGCTATGGCTATGGATTTGTGTCTGATGACATTGGCTTTCATACTTGAGTAATATAAGGGCTATGGCTTGTAATGCTACTGTGGCTGAAGCCTAGATAATCGCGTCCCTAAAACGGAAGCTCTGCTAGTGATGTCTCAGCACCATCCATTGTCTTTTCACAGACTTTAGGATGCTCATTGCTCATGTACAGTGACAAAAACAAGCCAGATGATGTCCTACTAGAAAAAGATCAATCTCCAAGCTCAATTGCTTGCTGCATCTGAAGATGGTTTTCTGCAGTGATTACAACAATTCATTGTTTTCTCCAAGATAATACATTCATAAGTACAGCACCTTTTGTACATTCGTACATATAGTGTTAATAGTTTTAAATGTATGAGATGGATGTATATGCATATTTATTTTATGTTTATTAACAAAACTGACATATATGATTAAAAATGCAATCAATCATTTTAGACAGGACTTCATTGTTAATGTAGGTAATAAGGGAATTCATCTGAACCTTGGAATGGCCTAACATCAGGGTGTCAGTGGGGTTCCAAACCCTGGCTGACGGTGAAGATGTTTCTCATATTTTTATCTCTCAAATACAAAAAACTGTGGTGCACTGTTGACAGGGATATGCAGAGGACAAGTTGAATGGCCTTCATCAGTAGCAACCAAGTTGGTTGAATTTCCTGAGGATGCAGCGCCATTTGTGCACAGCTGATACCATTCTACAGACAATTCACTTATTGTGTTGGCTACATGTATAACAAATACACGTGTGGCTGTAAAAATGGCACTTGGAATGGCTTGCTGATGGGTGTGTTTGGTGTACATGTGAGTGGAATGAGTTCATGAGTACTGAGATCATACAAGACCTCAACTGGATATCCTGGTATATCTCCAGGTGGTTGAAGCATGGATCAAGCATCACATTGATGGACATTCTTGCCATATTAACCACTACCTGCCGGGGACTACGGAATCAGAGACGGATGGTTTATATGCATGGCCGGGGTCTCCGAACTCAGACAAAGGAAACAGGGCCCTGTAACAAAAGACCGTACTCCGAGCAAAAGACCAAAACTATCACTGAAATTTTGTGGTCAATCCTATAACAAGTCCTTATTACTAAAGGATGAATGTATGTGTATACATGTATGCTAGATTTCTTGGTAACTTGTGAAACACCCTTTTTGTTGTTATTTGCTTTCAGTAAGCAGAGCTACTGAATTAGGCCCTGGTCTTAATAACTGCCTTTGGTGATTGATGCATCATGAAGCCAAATGGCCAAAGTTTAATCCTAAGTCTGAGTATTAGGAGTAATGGTAGAAATGAAGCAGAAATTTGTTGAAAAACAAAGATCAAAGGTCTGTTTGCTTTGCACTGATACAGATCATGATCAGTGGTCTGTCGTTGGTTCGCTGACACCACAATCTACCCAATGGATGAAGCAAACCAGCATTGGGATCATTGATCAAGAGCTGGATCAGTGATCTGACGTTGGTTCACTGACACCACAATGCACCTAATGGATGAAGCAAACCAGTGTTGGAATCTCTGATAAAGATCTGGATCAGTGTGAAGCAGACAGGCCCCAAGAACAAAAAGAAATTAGTACAAATCATGTGACGAGTAAGAAGAGTAATCAGTGAAAGACTTGATAACATTTGGGTCCACAGTCATGGAGCTCCTAAGCAGGAAATAGCACCTGCTAAGCAACTTAATGTCAAATATCAGCTGGTAACCAGCCAAAGTACAGTGTACATTTCATTTTAGCCAGTAACGTGATAGCAAATATTTATTGTGCTTAGCAGCTCCAGAAATGTTGCCCCAGTTCAGAACTGACTGTTCCATGGACATTTGTTTCTGAAAGCAGAAGTGTTGATTGCCCCTCCCAATATCATTCATCACCATCCATTGCCATGGTTGCAGGGTATCTTCTGTCTACTTATTCAAAATTTATTCGAACTTACATGCAACATGCACTTCAAGTCCAGTATGAATCGCCACCTATTGCTCATTGGCTTTGGACCCCTTTTCTGCTTGACTTGATTCATAAATGACTTGTTGATCTTGCCACTTCCACGCCCCACAAATTTTTATCAAGGACGTAGTATGCATGTATCAGTGTCGTTCATTATGCTTATTTGTAACCTGCTCTTTTGTTTCTTTATCATTTGGGGAGGGATCTAGCTGGGTTGCCTGTCAGCTTCTAGGTCATTGTTGGAAAATGGTTCAACCTCCTTGGCCTCAACCCTGCATCATTCAAACTGAGAATTGTGATTGAGGCTCATTAATGCTGCTTTGATGATGCATGTTCATGTACATTTTGTTTTCAAGTTTCCAATCCCTCCTCTTGAATCTGTTGACCAATAGATTGTATTCTCTCTCTGACCTTTTCACTGCCATTGCCTCATTAAGGAAATCTCACTCACTCTCAGATGAGCCAAATAGATGCAGGTACTACCAACAACAAAGTTAGACACCTTATTCTCACTGCTCCTCATTCTCTGGGCTTTATGCTTGCATTTCCTCATCTCACTTGCTGTCATTTTCACTTTGTCCTCGGTGTTGGGAAGCATCTCCTCCTTTCTTGGTTGTGTTTCCTTATCACTATCACCCTGTCACTTCACAGTGGGAAAGCTTAACTTGATTAATAATTGTCCTAACCTTTGTAGTGACTTTCTATAAGGGTTGAAACACCTTAGAGAAGGCAACAATGAGTCAGGTGGTACCTGATGATACCCCCACCTACTGAGTGGATAATACAAAGACCAGTGTGATGTTGTATCTGATTGCTTGTCTGTGGCTGACAGTAATGTATGTGTCTATGGGAAATGGATTTAGCCACTAACTGGCAGTTTGCATAGGTGCATGTACTATTGTCAACTGTAGCCAAGCTATTTGGATGTGGCTTAACATGCTGATCTTTGGGGGACCTTTAACCACAGGTGTTCCCTTGGTCATGTCTTTTTGAAGTATTATTAGACACTCATGTGGTATATAGACATTCTATATGGGCCTTGGGCATGAAAATGAAAAAAAGGACCATGGCAGTAACACTGTGGATGTGACGTGTATGCTGTGCACACATATACATGTATGGTGTGCAATACATGTACATGCAAGTCATTTTGTGAACCTTTAGGGTTGTGTCCAGACATGAAGATCAATGACATTGGTAAGGAGTGTGCACAGAACCCATACTACAGTCATGGAGAGCTGTGCCGTTGGAAGTCCATCACAAGACTTCAAGTAATCATTTACATTACAACACATGTACAGTTCAGATACCAACATTCTTTCTCAATAAGGGTCCATTTATACTGAAATTTATAGTATTGAATTCTGCACAGTAAAAAAAAACTTTCAACACAGCAGTTCCCTATGGGACAATTTAAACTTAAAGCAGAAAAACCCTTTGGTATGGTAGTTATCCAAAATTCAGAAACTTGAGCAATTTTTCAAGAGATACCACACTGAGTCAGCTCAATTCTGGCCTATCATTACCTTACATGATTTGATTACATAGGTAAGTTTCTGGTTCATGTGGACTATATATTGTGCAATACTGCACTGCATACAGCTTTCCAATACCACTTCTGTTACCAGTTGTCTGTGTAAAGCAGCTAAATAGAAGGCCTGGCTTTAACTTTGAAATACTAGCATTATCCAAGGGCTGCATGGAGGGTTAGAAGCAGCTGACTATGAAGGGCAAATACTTTCTATTACACAGATGAATTTTTTTCCTACATATGGCTGCTTGATAGATAGTGTGCCTGTAGGAGCGATGATCAAGAGACTCTAGCACTCCCCACATAGATGCATATATTACTACCAGTTGCCCGGTGGAGCAACTAGCTAGAGGCTGCAGCACTCCCCACCTAGATGCCTGTATTACTGCCAGCTGCCTATGGGAGCAACTAGCTAGAGGCTGCAGCTCTCCCCACATAGATGCCTGTATTACTGCCAGTTGCCTGGTGGAGCAACTAGCTAGAGGCTACAGCACTCCCCACATAGATGCCTGTATACTGCCAGCTGCCTGTGAGAGCAGCTAGCTAGAGGCTGCAGCGCTCCCTGCATTGATGTAGTAGTAGGAGAGGGACAGTTCTGGACCACACGCCCTTTCCTCCCCCTTTCACCCACACTCACCGGGGATTCCCACTCACCTTTTGACCCCGGCTGTAAACAACTCGTGACTAGCGCCGGGGATTTCCACTTCACTGACCTTGAACTTTTTACCCCGGCTGTAAACAACTCGTGACTGGCAATCACTCACAAACAAGTCGAGACTTGCCCGTCATAAAAAATGATAAAAAAAATAAACAAACAATAATAAAAATTACATAAAAATAAATGGTAGATAAAACTACAAACGTGAATTGTTATTTTTGCAAAGACACGAGAAATTCGATCGACTTGATAGATTCGTACGATTGCTTTCGTTGTTTAAATTCCAAAAGTTTACGCAAATGCATCGATTGTAAAGAATGCCACAATTGTCATGAATGCCAAGACTGCGTCAGATGTAAGGACTGCTCCACCAGCGACGATTGTGGTAGATGTATAAATTGCGTGGCTTGTTTTAATTCATACGACTGCAGAAATTCAAATGCCTTGGACAGTTGCGAGGATTGTTACGAGTGCGCCCATTGTATCGAATGTTTTGGTTGTACCTATTGCACCTGCTGCGTAAATTGTGTCGAGTTGGAAGGAATGGATCACGTGGTGCTCGTAGACGGCAAGCATAAAAAGCTGAGGCACGCGCGAGAGAACGAGTCACTGCCCGATTCATCGACTAAACTCGACGCGGACTTATACAAAATTGGATTAATTATTAAATATGACGCTGACGTCGAAAATTTAATTAAAGTAGAAATCTCGCCCGAATAAAAATGAAAAAAAATTTAAAAACATATATATAAATTAGAACTATGTCAACTAAAATAAACATCGTCTCAAATGACCACGAACGTCTAAATGCCGGCAACAAAAACCCAAAAATTACCTATGGCCCCTTTGACTCTGAAAATTTAGTCATTTTTAAGACCAACAAAGTATTCTTCTAAGATCGCCTATCACCAAGAGGGGCAAAACAAACGACTGTTGATTAGACTCGAAGACCCTTGTTACGGAGTCAACCCAGTTTATAAATATGGTACTAAGGAACCTACTGGTCAAGATCAAATTTGTTATCAGATATCTCCCGAGACCGAGTCGTTGCTATTACGTGTAAATGATGAAGTTTATAATTATTTTGAAAAATTAACAGATAAGATGCTGGAAGATCTCCCCGCGAGTACGCGTAACTCTTTTAAGGTGTCTCAAAAACTAGACGACATACCCGATAGGATCAATTGCTTAGTTAAACCGGCTTGTACCGATAAAAGTAGGATGTACGTTAAGATCGACTATGATGCCCCTTTGGTAGATAAATCGTTTAAAGAAATTGATCGCGCTCTTTTTGCGAATAACAAATGCCAGGCGGTCTCTTTGATCTCTCCTAAAGATATTTACTATGGCGCCCACGGTTCACTTTCTTGCGGAGCGAGCGTTAGGTACCGAGTCACGTCGGCTATGCTCACGGTTGAAGAAAAACCTTGCTTTTGGGAAGCGTTTGATTAAAGAAAAGTTAGTGAAAGTCAAAATTTAACCTCGGTTATCCCGGGGTTAATTTTTTTTTTACTTTAAATAAATAAACCCTTATATAAAATGACTGATGCAGAACTTTGTCACTTGCTGAATCTAAAGGAAGTACACATAGCGGGATCTCAAAAACAAAGTAAACCGGTACCCGCTTGTAACCACCAAATACTTGAAATGGATGAAAGATACGCGTGTAAACATTGCGGTCTAATTTTTGGATGGGTTTCCTCGTACACCCCAGCAGACATGGGAGATAGATATTACAAGCATCACGTTTGGAGGAAACCCAAGCCACCAAAATCGAGAAAAACGTTGCAGAAGTACAACATTTGTTTTAAAAACGGCGAAGCGGGTGAAATAGAATATAAGTTGAACCAAGTTTTAAACGGTAAGATCTCTAGAGGTAAACCGTTGAAGGCTTTAATCGCGGTGTGTTATCAAGACACAACTGGGGAAACCGAATCTAAAGTGAAAGATCTATTTCAAGTTTCGGATAAGCACTGGGAAAACGCTATGGAGAAGTTTAAAAATAGTTTAATTTAAAAATGGAAACACATACGTTTTACTTGACTGAAAATCCTCAAACGTTTGAATTAAAAAACGAGATTAACAACATTAAAGGCGATAAAGTAGTCCGAGTCAAAAACATTCAGTTTGAAGCTGAATATTTATACGTAACACAAGACACCGACATTCAATGGGATACAAATTTGGACAGAAACGAAAAAAGAAGAAAAGAGACGGCTCCAAAACTTATTTTGACGGGAATGAAAGAACCTATATATGCTTTGCTAGCTCCAAGTTTGGCTCAACCGTTGCCCGAGTCGCAAAGAGGAAGCATCGTGGTGTCTACCGGGTACTACGGAATCGATTGGTTTGATTTTATTTTAAACGCCATCCCTGGAGTAAGTTTTAAGGTGCACTCGGAATCGAAAAGGGTGACCTTAACCATTACGGATCCCAATCTCAAATTGCGACTCAATAGAGAGGTGGCTAACTTGTTAAACTTGCCCGAAAACAAACTTTCACCCAACGTTATTTATATAGGTGAGTATAACTCAACTCCTACGTTTATTCACTGCCAACAATTGGAGCACTCCATCAATTTTTATAACGGAAAGTCTTCTAACCTGCTTGACGTTATCCCTTACGACTCAGCAAATAAAACACCTAAAAAGCTATTATCTCGCAACATAGGCGAACTCACCTTTTCTTTGAGAAACGAGCGAGATGAACTCTTGAACAACACCGGCAAAATTTTGATTGAATTAGATCTCTATTAATAAAATGGAGAAAGATATTGAGACGCATACATTTCACTTGACTAAAAATCCGCAGACATTTAAACTTAAAAACGAGATCAAAAATGAAGAAGGGACCAAACGTATCTGCGTCAAAAATATTCAACTTGAAAAACAGTTTTTTAACATTACGAGGGAGACAGAGATCGAGTAAGAGTTGAGGGAGTTCTTACCTAACGAACCCGGTGATGATGGGTTAGTTAATTTGGACTTTGTACAAAAATACAGCGATCTATATACAGGTGAAAGATATGAGATTGAAGAACCGACTTTGCGCTTACTAGATGTTTTTTTTATTTTATCATGTTACCCAAAATATTTTTAAAAACCTACAAAAATATACCGCAAATTGGGAATACAACATTAAACGAATAAAAATCTATAAATCACACATGTTATCTATAATACAAGCAATAAAACTCAAATTTGTTGATTTTTGTTCTTTTTATTTTGGTGAAATACGTGAAGAATATTATGAACCCGGAGTTTTTAATTACCCACTAAGGGAAGATCATATTTTTAACAAATTTTTTATTGTACAAACCATATATGAGGATGGATATAGTAGGTTAGCAATGCTTGATAGAGGTTATTATGACATTCTTTTTAAGACAAATCGTTTTCTGCACCCACATAATGTTGTTGAATTAGAAATAAGTTTTTCTCTTTCTTATAGTTATCACACATAATACAAGCATTATTTAATGAAGCTCCTGACCTCGAACAATCGATCAACCAATTTCAAGATTCGTTACAGAACGCTAAAACGCCGTTAGATTATGTCATAGGTCCAGAGCTATACCTGGTGCCTTCAGACATGGACTTACGCGTAGGTACGTTTGAGGGTTATAACAACAATTTACAAATCGCGACAGCAGACATGCAGACCGGATATGTGCAAGGTCTAAACTTAAAACCGGTGGCTGAAGACAGTTTTGCAGAGGAAACGGAGCAAATCAAGCGGAGCGAGAAGAAGGAGTCGACGAGCACCGAAGCGATCATTCCTATACCAAAACCAAGCATCGCTCCCCCTTCTAAACCGCTCGACATACACAACGAAGAAAAACTATCTTTGACCATCGGAGCCGTTGCAGTGGGTGTTGTCGGTTTTACGTTGTATAAAATTTTAACTTAAACGGTTTGATTTAAGGCATAAAAAAAATAAACGCTTGTTCTCCACGTGGAAAACAAGCGTTTAATTTTTTTGCCTTTTTAGAATCCGTTTACCCTTTTTGCACGAACGTCAAAATCAAAACACCCAAGCCTACGAGCAAGGTCCACACGTGCTCTGCCACCCATCCGACAGCTTTACTCGACACGTTAAAAATCCAACTCAAAATGCTACCTATGACCCCAGGCAAAGCGCCCAAACCTTTCAACCCGAGTTTCTTCAACACGTTTGCCAGGTTCCACAGTTGACGTTTGATCCAATCGGTGGTTCCACCTTTAGAAGGAGGAACTGGTGCGGGTTCAGGTTTAGGCGTTGGTTTGATCGTTCCGCTCGCTCCAACAGCTCTGACGCTAGCTACGATGCTACTAACGATGGTACTTACCGCTAAACTAAAAGCCGTCAAAATGCTTACGATCGTAACACCTTGCTCTCTAAATAATATACTAATTCGTTCCCGTAAAGTTAAATCTTTACCTAGAGCCGTTTGAATCGTTTCTTTTAGCGCCAAAATCTGGTTTCTAAACCCCATGTTTAAATTTTTTCGCTGGGTATTTAACGCTGCTAACTCATTGTTAAGATCTCTAAGCATTTTAAGCTCTGATTCTTTTTGTTCTTGCGTGATACCTGGTTCCTTAAATGCATTTTCGGTTGTCTGTTTGTCTTCTTTTACTCTCGCTATCCTAGTTTCTACAAGTTTTAATTGGCCTCTTATTGTTTGCAAGCTTTGGTCGAGTCCTCTGATCTCTCTGAGAGTAAATTCTGAATTTGTATCTTCTGGGTTTAAGTTACTAGACTGTTACGCTATTTCTTGGAGCCGATCGAGTGCCTCATCTAAATTGTCTACAGATCCATCTTCATTTGTGATCTTTTCTATATTTTCTGAAACAGCTGCTACCTCTTCAATTAATCGAGTTGCAGGATCTTTGTAGCCTTCTAACCCTAAAGTGCGTCTAATAAAATCTATGCCTGCTTTTTGTTCTAAGGTAGATAATGCAAGAAACCGTCGTCCACTTTTATCTATTTTTTTTCTAGTCAGGCGGATTTTTTCACCATTAAAGTCTGCATAGAGTATTCCTTCCGAATCAAGGCTAAATATATTTGGGTCTTTTATGATTGGGTTAACTCCGTCCAATTTTTCAATCTCATCGTAAAAATTATCCATCGCATTTTCAGTGATCACCAGTCGTAAGTCATCAGTGGTCGTCTTGCTCAAATTCTTCTTGTTCACGTTCTTGCCCCATTTCGTCCATTTCAAATCCACCTTCTGCAATTTACAATAAGGAAAGTTAACTACTCATAGGAAAACTCGCGGGCAGGATACCTTGTGACACCAGCAAACCTTGGGTGAACAGGGCACCGCTAGACAACGCGGTCAATTTTAACGCGTCTTCGGCGGACAATTTATTTAGATCTGGCGGTTTGATTTTAAATAGCTTGCTCGAAAGCATAGCATATCCAATAGAAATTCCCGAAACGACTGCACCGTGGTAAACCGTATTGGCGATTCCGTTTACGTCGATTGATTTAGCGTTACTCATATTTATATATAAAGAACTTTTAAATTCATTCCATATCTAAAATTGGTTCTTGGTTTGATTTCCTCAGTTCTTGTTTCGGTTTACTCGGTTCTTGCTTTGGTTTACTCGGCTCTTGTTTTGTTTTATTTCTCCAAATTAAGTAGATCACAACCCCCGCGAGCCCCAATCCACCGAGTATCAAGCTTCTGTTTTCAAAGGCTGTTTCGGTAAAGGTAGATTTTTTTTCCTGGGTGTTTTCTTCACCCGCTAGTTACATCTTGACGAGCTGTTGCTTCATCTTTTTGTTATGTTCGGCTAATTTCTTACCTTGTTCTACACGCTTTGGATTTTTGGCTTTAGTTACCGTCTGAATTTGGTTGTTTGGGTTGCTCGCTACGCTCGCTTCGTTGTTGCTCGTTTCTGTTGACATCCTCTTTTATAATAACAGAACTTTTGTTGAGTTCTAGATGTTTTGTTGTAATCAACGCTGCTGTAAGCGGAGACAGGTAAACCCCGTACTTGTAACAAACTTCAGTGAGTAGGTGCCCCATCGTTTGACTGATAATCGGGTCGTCGTTTAAATCCTTAGTCAGCGCTTCTTCTGATTTTAAGTTGACGTTAAAGCCCAAAAACTCAACCGGGGTAGCTATACCGAGCAAGCGAGAGTACAAACTTAAAATCGCGTTACCTAGAGTTTTAACGATCTCTTTGCCAAACTTAACTTCGTATAGGTTAAAAAGCTTTTCTTGATCTTTGGTTGACATGGCTTCAATTTCTTTGATCGAGTATTCTTTACCTAGGTACTTCTTACTTTCAACTGACGCGGCTATCGCGCAAAGGCGGTCTTTGTGGTTGGTTTCAGTTGATTCGTTGCTCGCTCCGCTTTTTGAATCGGCCAGTATAGATTTGATGTCGTCCATTTAAATATATACGTTTTTATTTTGTTGTAGGTATGCTTTAGTCGTAGGTACTCAACTGTGTAGTAAGCTATATATTGTAGCACGGTTATCATTTTGTTATAAGCAAATAAAATTTAGTTACAACCGAGCTGAGTTAGCCCAGTTGTAACAAAAGGTAAGTAAAGTAAAGCAAGATAAAATTAGTTCATAGGTAGGTCAAGTTAGCTACAACAAGTAGTTTTTAAAATCATTAGACGACGTGACAATTAGCTTATCGCTCTTTTTAGCGAGGTTACACTTCAAACAGCAAAGCACGCAATTTGATTTAATATATTAAATGGTCAGAACAAATCTTGCAATATGACTTCTGTTTTCCGTGCAGACAAATACCACCTCCACCACAACGTTTACAAGCGTATCTTAGTAGCCTGTGTTCACAAATTGACGATCCGTTGCATTTCACACACTGAGATCCCTGCTTCCCGTGAGGGCACTTGTTTAACGCTTGATAAGCTCGTATTTTCTCAATACAATCGTTACAAGTCGAGTTAATTTTGCCCGTTCTCTGAATTTTAAAGTTTGTCAAGTCTAAAAGCCAACGACACTTAACGCAATTCTTTTTAATCGTTACTTTTATTAGTAGTATTTTAACAAATTTTCTCAATTTTACTGAACGCGATAACTTACGGGTGGTTCCGTATTTAACACCAATTTGCTAAATTTCACGTCGCGTAGGTGTTTTTTAATTTCATCTCGTTTTTCGTCCGGTACTACATCGTTCTCGTCCAAACATTGGTCAAACGAATTACGATCTTTACAGTGGAATATCGCGGTCCAAGCCGTATTCTCTCGGAAATCTTTTAGCACCGAATTGTACTTTTGGGTAAGTAGCCAGCAGCTGTGAAGGTAGTGCCTACCCGAGAACGCCATCTTACTGAGAGCGCAAGTATTGCTAGTCTTAGATTTCTTTCGGTACTTAATAAATTGATCGGCCGCGCAGTCGTCGATAATAAACAACGTGTTCGTTCCATCAAAACTTTTCTGATAAAGTTCGATTGCCTCGTTTAATTCTAGTCTTTCCCGATCTAAATCACACAGGTAAACGCCTTCGTCGCTGTATATCCACGGCCTATCGAGATAAGTTTTATTCTTAAAAAGTGTCGGACAGATAATTACGATAGCTTCAAACGCAAATTTATATTCAGTCTCTAAAAGATTTAAAATCCAGTTAGTTTTCCCGCTGCCCGTCTTACCCACGATTAAGGCGCAGTGAGGATTTTTAAACATCTCGTTCATTTAATTTTAATAAACCAAACTCTTAAAGTTTCCCTCCTCAACCGTCAACTGAGAATCCATCACCAGAAACACGTACATCGTCGGAGCCCCCGCTGTTTCGGCCGTTCGTTCCATCTGTATAGAAATGTCCCCTCCTCCACCGAGAGGCCTACCCGATCCGTGGGCAGAATTGTCGTCGGGACTGCAAAAGTCGAGCCAGAGACCATATTTGTCTTTTAAATAGTCGGCCATATCTACTCCGGTTAAATTTAGGTCTTTCGCTACCGCTCTCGCTGACTCGTTATCCGAATCGCCAAAGTACTTTGTAACTTCATTCCAATGCTGATATTCAAACAGACCCTGTGATTAGGTTTCCCTTCGACCGTGACGACCGTCTTTGTTATGTGCGGATTACAAAATTTTTGCAGGTTTTTGATAACCGGATCTCTAAACAGGATCAAAATTCCTTTTAGACTTTTAATACTCTGGTCGATGCTGATGTTCCATAGCGTGTCACTTTTGTTTACGACCTGTTTTTTCCAAGAATGCACCCGGTCGAATAGGTAATACATCGTTTTTTTATTTTTTAGTGTTTGCGCCAAGTCTCGATTGGTGACGACTTCGTATTCCAAGGTCAGGTCCGAAATGGAGTATTCTGCGGCGGTATCTGACGAGTTGACCACTTTGTCGTGCCCGTTAAAAGTTAGTTGGTACGTCAGAGGCTCTTTAAACCACGAAGGATAAAACGGAGCGTGATCCGTCAACATCGGCGGGTCCAGTGGAATCGCATAACGATTTTTAAAAGCGTCGGCGATTGCCTTGTCTTTACCGTTGTTTGCGGCTTCGTTTTTATCGCCAGCACCGAGACGTATCTTGGCCACGTTTTCCTTTTCCAAACCAAAGTACACCATATTTTTAGTCTGCGACAACGGCAACCAATTGTCCTTAAAATTGTGAAATACGTCCGCATCTCGGTAACTTACGATCTTGTTTCCCTGCAGACTCACGTTTATTTCCGAAACCAGGTTTCTCGCCACGTTGTTATAAACTGTCCTATTATCGTCTGAGGCGCCGTCAAGGTCGAGTTTAAAAGCCAGTTTGGCCGTGCCGGGTACAATGACGTCGTCCGTGCCTAGGGCTGGAAATTTTACGTTTAACGTGTGACACGCGGCTATGGTGCTCGGGTTGTGCGTAATGGTGACTTCGCGCCTTTCGCCTTTGATCGCGCGAGGGACTTTAAGTCGGCGACTCGGGTTTAGCTTTTTGGTGTACATTACATTTAATATATAGTAGTTTTATTAATACTATTCTTATTTACGATTCTTATTTTATCATTTTAAAAAGAAAAGAAAACACGACTAACGTTAAACCCGCCGCAAAAAACAGATCCTCGTATTTTTCACTTTGGGAATTATCTAACATATGAACAATTTCAGCATGCATGTCGTCGATCTTTAGCTGAGTTTCTACCTGTTCGGTTTGAATCTCGATTAATTTATCTTTAATTTCGCTATTCATTTAATTTAACCTTATTTTAAAAATGGCTAGTGCCTTAATGATGGTTGAAGGAGCGATAGTAAACGCCTTGGCATTCACGGGCTCAAATTTTTTATTTAACAGTTTATCAAAAAGTAAAGTCGACGAAGAACAAAAGCGACACGACCTCGCGTTAGAACAACTGGCGCAAGCGAAGGAATCCTGGGAACAAAACCGCGTACACATGCTAGACTTTTTAAACGAACGAATGCGACAAGAACGCGCGAGTCAGCAGACATTTGTAAACGTGGACGAAGCGTTGCGGGCGTATTCGAGATTAACTGGTAAAAACATTACTCCATTACCGCCAGAGCCTAAGTTGTCCGATTTTTACGAGCCTTCCGAGGATCAAAAGATTCGCGAGTTTGTTTGGATTATATCTGGAACGGCCTTGGTGGGGTTGTTAGCTTATCGATTTGCGTAACTTATTTTAAAATGAAGGAAACTTTTAAAAAACTATTTTACAGCCCACAGGGTTACTGGCGAGAAGAAAGCGCGGTCGATCATCTACACGAAAAGACCGGTGCGGACAAATCGGTTATCAGGAACTGGCTAAAAAAGCAGGCCATTTGGCAAATATATTTACCCGCACCACATTACGTACCCAGATCTACAATGTTGCAATCAGAATCGGTCGAACCTAATTACGCGCATCAAATGGACGTACTTTATTTACCCTGGGACCGCGTTAAAAGAAAAACGTTTAAGTACGCTTTGACCGTGGTAGACGTGGGTTCGCGGTATAAAGAAGCAGAACCGTTGACCAGTAAAACCGCCGAACATGTAACCGAAGCGACCAAGAAAATTTACGAGCGATCACCTCTGACCTGGCCCAAATTCATAATGGTGGACTCGGGATCTGAATTCAAAGGCGACTTCAAACGGTTAATGACAAAAAATAAAGTACAAATTCAAGTGGGTGAACCTGGGGTACACAGATCTCAAGGAATCGTGGAAAGGTTTAACCGTACCTTAGCCGAGCGTTTATTCGGCCACCAATACGCTCAAGAAATGATAAACGTGGGTGAGCGTAACGTGGAATGGGTAGAACGTTTGCCTCAGGTCGTGAAATCGTTAAACGAAGAAAAAACGCGATTAATCGATGCCGTGCCTGCAGAAGCCGTCAAATCAGACCGAGTGAAACAGACACCGAGTGCACCTGTGAGCGAGCGGAGCGAGCGAGAACTTCCTCCAAGTGTATTAGTTAGGTACCTCTATTACCCGGGCGAGCAAGAGGGCGGCACCGTCAGAAGGGCAACAGATCCGATCTGGTCAGTGGACGTCTATCAAATTGAAAAGCGCACCAGTTAATTTAAACGGGTGAAAGGCAAGAGGGTCAAAACGGGTCCCACTTTATATTACCTTTTAAACGGACAAATAGGAGTTTCGTCAAAGAGGAACTTCAGATAGTACCCGAGGATACCGAATTACCGAATTAGCTTGTGCCCGTAAGCCAACGTATCGATTCCATTTGGCAGTATGTAGCGCTTTGTATCTAAAGGTGACAGACTAAGTTTCTGCTGAGAGATCGTGAACACCCGATGTTTATCCGATCTAAATAATTGTTGTTTATTGAAATGAGAAACCCTGTCAAATAGGCAGCTTTTATACATCTCGTGGGTTAACCGTTTCTCGGTTACTACTTTTGAAACCCCTTTCGCCTTCTTTAAAGAAAAGTAATCGCCTCGCTCGTTGCTCACTGCCGCTCGCTTTTGATCGGTAGTTAAGATCGAATACATTTTTGGCCTGATGCACACGGCTTCTAAAATTGTTTTGCCACCAAATTCGTCGTTCATTTTGCCTATGACTTTTTTATTTTTGGTGCTGTAAAGCGGATGATCGGGCGGGTAATTACTAAAGTCAAATAAATTGCGCTTTTCGTTTAGGTAACCAGTTAAATCATGTGAGCTTCGCTCGATCTGAACTAATAGAGAATCAGTGTCCGTGTAAAGTAAGCGTACCCCCTCACCAAAATTGGCTTTCAGTTCGTTGTAATAAAAATCGTACAGTAACGTTTTTGAAATATCGAGAATACTTACACCGCAATAGATTGGCTTATTTAATTTTGTTTTGGTTCGGTACATCTCCACAAACGAAAGCTCGCAATCCTCAAATGGTACCGTCGATTTGTAATTTGGTTTATAAGTTAATTTTCTGTATTTGTCGGCGTCTTGTACGTCCCTCAGTAAATGACCGTCAATTCGATATCTGACATTTTCCATCGTCTTGCCAAAGACCGAGTTGTTCATCAATTTGAAAAAGTCTTTCTCAAAATCAGACTTGGCCAATTTGCGCAATTTTGTGTTTTTGTCAATATAGCTTTTCATCCACGGCTTTTGACGAAATTTCAATACTCGGTGAACTTCTTTGATCCACAACCCTAGTTTGAGATATTTTTGCAATGTACGATAATGGCACACATATTTTCGTTTGGTGTCCAAAGTAGCCACGAGTTTGTCTACCGAGACGGTACTCACTTCGCCATTACCAATTAAATTTTGTTGATAACTCGAAAGCCATTCGTTCGGTACCGACATATTTTCAGGTGCAAGTGGAAAGTCATTATGTTTGTCATGGTGACGTTCCGGGTAATCTAAAGAGATCTCAAACATGTAACCGTAGTCGTCAGTTAGTCGCAACTCTTGGATGTAATAGTCAGTAAATTTTTCTAAGTCTGTTTCCCAGGTAAATTCCCCTACAGGCAGATATTTGCTCATCGCCCAGCCGTATAAATTATTTGCGTCTAGGTACATGATCTGTGACTCTGGCTTATTGGGGTCGTAATCAGGTAGTTCTGGATTATTGGCCTTTGCATATCGCTTTGCACCCACGCTCGAGATACCACCTCTTTTTGCCCTTTCAAAGAACAAGTGCTTATCAATGTCTGTCAGTAGTTCCAATTGTATACCCAAATGCTTTAACAATGCATCCCACGACAGGCCCGGTGACGTGTAATAGTTGGCTGGGTCAAGGCCGTAGTATAGGTCGTGGTAATCTCCCAAGTTTGTACAACCAAAGGCTTGCCATACTGTCTCTGCACGAGCGTATTCTTGCTCGGTTATTCCTCCCTGCTTCAGAGAGCTATAGAAAGCGTCTACTGGCGGGAGCCGTCTCTCTTGGAACCGATTAAATGAGTCTATATACTCATAGGGGTAAATTCCCTTTTCCAACAATAAATTACTGTTATTTGGAAACCTTTCGCAAAGTAAGTTAAAATCATCGGGTGAACAATTTTTAACCAACCGATCTAGCGAAGCCGCCATGAAATGAAATGAGTCTAAAAATCTGAGTTGGCCAAAAGAAAACGAAATGTAATTTTCAGTATTTTTAGCGATCAACTTAATTGATTTCCCGTAAAATTTGTGAGCGCCCTGCATAATCAAGTGCGCATCGTATTTCTCCAAGTTGTGTAAGATCACCGGAATGGGTGTTTGATCGACCACTATTCTTAACTTGAGATTACAACTAGCGTGCGCTGGGCCTCGGTACTTCCCCGTCACGTGACAATGATCTCTAACCTTTCTAAAATTGTTGATGGGCTTTTTACAATCCAAACATACCCATTCTTTGAACCCAGCTTAATTTTTATGACAGAAAGCAATTTTGTCAGCTTTTGTCTCTGATATTTTTGGAATATCACACAGGCATTGAGATTCGTTCGCTTTTGCTCGATCTATCAACTTTTCGCAGATCCAACATCTATTACATTTTTTGTAAATTTTTTGTAACTCGGGCGACCAAATCAACGGCTCTTTGTTTTCAAACGTTTCGTTGATATTCTCTGTTTCCTGAGAAAGTGACCCTACAAAATCAACAGCCGCGTCTTGACCTCTGTAAGTCTTTTGGCTAGTACAAACTCCATCGCATCTGACGACCGCGTATGAGTATCCACAAGGCTTGTGAATCTGTGTTTTGACCGTGTTTGTGTCTGCCGGCGGTAATTTTTCTAAAACAGACTCAAAATCGGCGTAAATGACAAAAGGCGCGTCTTGTTTATTTTTGTAATTTTTGAACTTGAGTATATTCTCACCTTTGACCGGCATTTCAACTTTACATGTAGGAACGTTTAAGCCTTGGCAATCTTCTTTGTGCCTGGTCAACTTTTCTTCCGTTTGGAAATGCAACATGCAATTGAAACACCAGTGTTTTTGGCCGTCGTGTTTATTGATGTCACCCGTCAACCTAGAAAAATGTTTAATCCAACAGTAGTGATTTTCGTCACCTTTGTTAAAGTAAAGTGAATTGATCGATTCTTCTGGACGCTTGCTTTTGTAAAGAATGTAAAGACCGTCTTTTTTGGTGTAACCAAACACATTGATCGCCAAGCTATTTTGCGATTCGATACGAGGAATTTGTGAAATCGGTGTTGGAAAGCTTATGTTTGTAAAATTTAAACCATCTGATTCTGACGGTAAGCCGAAGGTCGCTCGTCATGTATTTTTTTTTTTGGATTTGTTTCTAGCTGACTTTTGACGTCGTCTGAATATAACTTTAAAGCTGCCCGCAACGCCCATCGGATACATTCTTGATCTTTATTTTGGACATTTATGATTGCTTTTTTGTCTAACAGTTCCTTAGGCAACGGAATGTAAGAAGAACCCACTGGATTATATTTAACCACGTTGATGTAAAAAGCGACGACTTTGTCAAAGATCCAACCCGAGCCTTTTGTGTATGAGCCTCCACCTCTTTTATTTGCGCTTCGCGTTGTTCAGTGAGTGCGTTTTTAACGTCGGCTTTATTTGCGACGGCATCGTTGTCGCTCGGAAAGGGGAATACGCCAAATTCAGTTTTTTCAGGTTTTTCCAATCTAAACTGAACTTTTAGAGCCGTTTGCAATTCGTACGAACCAATTTCTTTCAGTTCTTCCAAAGCTTTTTTCTCGATGACAGTTTTGTAAAAATCAAAAAAGTGTATTAGGTCATATTCAAAAAAATGGGGTATCAATTCCCAATTGCCAAAATTACCCTGAAAGCGCCTGACGTTTCTAATGTCGACTTCCGCAATTTCCTCGGGCTGAGTGTAAGCTTTAATCGCTTCAATAAAGTCCTGTTTGACATATCTGTCTTTGTTTGCAAAAAGAATATTATATTTTTGTACCGTTTTCAACAGCTGCTTATATGACTGACGCGGGAGATATCTAAATTGTTTTTGATCCTCTTTGATAGCGTTTATTAGTTCAAATCGTGTATGATGTTTATTTTTAGGTGCCGGTAGCAGAATGTTATACTGTTTGACAAAATCTTCTAAAAACGCCTTCTCAAATCGAGTAAAATATTTTAGTATTGGTCTGTAGAAGGTTGCTCATGTCTCTATTTATATATAGGTTTCTAAAAATTTTATCATTTTTTTATCGACTTGACTTGACATGTTTTTATATATGGGTCATTTATTTAAGGCGGTTGTAAATATAGCGTGTTTTGCTTTGAACAGAGCCATGCTTTAAGTAGAGGTCACGAGTTCAGACCGGAAAAGCAAGGGGAAATCCCTTTTTGTTTGTGAGCGATTGCTGGTGCAGGTCGGTGCCAGTCACGAGTTCAGATCGGGCAAGTCTCGACTTGTTTGCGAGTGATTGCCAGTCACGAGTTGTTTACAGCCGGGGTCAAAAGTTCAAGGTCAGTGAAGTGGAAATCCCCGGCGCTAGTCACGAGTTGTTTACAGCCGGGGTCAAAAGGTGAGTGGGAATCCCCGGTGAGTGTGGGTGAAAGGGGGAGGAAAGGGCGTGTGGTCCAGAACTGTCCCTCTCCTACTACTGATGTCTGTATTACTGCCAGCTGCCTATGGGGGCAACTAGCTAGAGGCTGCAGCACTCCCCAAATAGATGCCTGTATTACTGCCACCTGCCTGTGGGAGCAATTATCTAGAGGCTGCAGCACTCCCCACATAGATGCCTGTATTACTGCCCGTTGCCCGATGGAGCAACTAGCTAGAGGCTGCAGCACTCCCCACACAAATGCCTGTATTACTGCCAGCTGCCTGTGGGAGCAACTAGCTAGAGGCTGCAGCATCCCAACCTAGACCTTTGGCATTTTTAGTCAGAATGCTTGGAAGACTTAAATCTCAGTATTCTGATAGTGAGATAGAAATGGGACTACAATTGCCTTGTAAAGTTGTAAGGCCCCAAGTCAAAATAGAAACGGTTCAACAACCGGGAAACGATTGCCCTTAATCCCCTTTCAAACCATTGCCCGATTCAACTGCAAGTGGGCAACGATTGCAAGAGAGCTTTTCCGGAAAGCAAGTTGGCTATGCAGAGACCTCTTTGATGCATACATGTGTACCACCATTCCCCCACCTTGGTAACAAAAGCCTTGACTCCCAGCTTACAATGAATGGTTATTGTGCATCCGCTTTGTTGTGTACATTGGGCCACTTCATCCACAGGCCTAGCACAACTTATTCAAAAGGGCAAAGCAATTAATCTCTTAACAAAAGACTAACTCCATTAGAGTCTGCAGGCCTATGTGCATCACTAAGACTCTTGTCATTGAATTAAGATCTGGAGTTTTCTTTCCCAAAATCTAGCACTGTCAGGCAATGATTTCCACTTGATAGATTTAGATTACAGATGCAACAATCACGGGAGTTCAAAATAAATCTAAAAAAGGAAAATACGAAAAGTCAACTAATGTTGGTATTTGAGGGCAGTGTAGCAGACTGAAGGAAAAAAATCCATATCCATCTAAACGGTTGTACAAACTCATCCCCAACCCCCCCCAAGAATCGTTGACATATCAACAGGCTGGGGTCCCAGCTGTTGATAAACAGCTCTAATGACTCAACCACCAGCCACATCAGAGTGTAATCCTTAAAGCTATCTATTGTTACAAAGCATCACCCAGGAGTGCATATGCAGCAAGGTATGAGACGGAGAGAGCCCCCCCTGCTTTGTGTTGGTCATTGTCTCGCAGGAATCTGGGGAATTCCTTTCAGACATCTGGGGGGATGTGTTAAGTAACAATAGTCTGGAATGTGTATAGAGATTGGACATGTTGGGGGGAACCCCTCGGTCTCATTTCTTGCTGGGTATACAGGAGTGGTGTTCATGGAACCACAAACAATTTAGCTAGTGACTCCCTATCGTTGCCCGCTTTACTCTGAAGTGGGTAAGGAGCTTACCGTTTATCTGTTGTTTCCCACTTCATGAACCATTTCTATTTGGACTTAGCGCCTAACGTTCCTGGTCCCTTGATTGCAACAGAGCACTTGAGCCTCAGAAATTCTCATGGTTGTGGTGTGGCTGCACAAGCACCCCCCTCAACTACATGTATGACAAACCAAGAGGGTGAGTTTGATTTCAAGCTTGTAGATGTACACAAGACATAAGACCACCTTGTTTGTCTGGTTCCCAGATGCAAATATATAATACAGGAATGATGTCTTCTGAAAAAGAGTGTCTGACTTACTATATAGGGGGCTTAATAGAGGGACTCCTTTACTCTGCATATTACTTAACCATACCCCATCTAAAACATTTAAACTTTTTATGCACATCGGGCATGGCAAAAAATCCAATATTAATTAATAGCTCCGCGGCGCAAATTCATCCTTGGAGACAAAAAATATTTTAGTAATCAGTGAACAGGATGCAAGTAAAGACATGATACACCTGAGGTTAAAGGTCCCCCAAAGATCAGCATGTCAAGCCACATCCAAATAGCTTGGCTCGTTGACAATAGTACATGCACCTATGCAAACTGCCAGTTAGTGGCTAAATTCGTTTCCCATAGACAACACACATTATTGTCAGCCACAGCCAAGCAATCAGATACAACATGACACTGGTCTTTGTTTTATCCACTCAGTGGGTGGGGGTATCATCAGGTACCACCTGACTCATTGTTGCCTTCTTCCAGGTGTCTGCAGCACTGGTGATAACAAGTCATGAGTATGTTTGTGCTGTCTGTTGAAATCCTTTGGTAAAGAATACAGTGATAAGTTGTAATGAAGACAAATACTGCATTACTGACTGCATGTCTGAGAAATTTTGAATACTGGTGTAAGAAACTGGAAGTCAGTTATATTGGTTGATAGGCTACATCTTTCAAAGGAAATTATGTCAGAAAGACATAGTTACACAAGCCTCAATGAATAAATTTTCAGTTTGGTCATATTCCAGAGGAATTGAGCTTTTTCAATGCTTGAAGGAAAAACTGGGTTCTTGAGAAGGCTGCAGCACTACTCATATAGTCCGTTTCACGGTCCCCACATGGTCCATTTGTTGTTTCATCCATCCCATGTTGAAAAATACTGTAGCAGCATTGCCAAGTGAAAGTAGTGATTAGTTCATTGCAGTGAAGTTGAAGAGGAAAGTGTCCTTCAAATGATACTATCAGTATTAGTTTGTAAGCAGAGAACATGTTGAAAATGCAAAAGGTTATCTTAAGCAGGGTAATATTTGGTACAAAGAAATTTTAATCAGTTGTGACTGGAGAGATACATTATTGGGTGTTCGTGTAATAGATGTACAAGCAAATTAGGTCTGTAGATAATATACTTTGTGTAGCACCTTGTGAAGGAAATAGTCTTGTTAGAGTGTTGATGGAAGAAGGAAATTAGGCAAAATGATTTCCTGTATTATTTCAACTGGCAGTCCAGTATTTAGTGATGATCATATTGTGAATGGTACACATTCAAGATATTTCCTATGACTAATGCAGACAATATTTTTGTACATCTCTTATTCGCAGCATTTGATGGAAATTCAAAATGCATAAAGAGTGACAGTTTGAAGAAAAGATAGCAAACAGTTGAAGGAAATTTTACAATTTGAGAGTTTAATAAATTTCTGAACCCTTTTGGAGGTACCAACCCCGTATTGGCAACCAACACAGAGATGTGATGAGTTGGATAATTACTTTAATGACAACCAAGTTTTGGGGCCAGTCCTTTGGACTTGTGGATTGTAAATAGTGGACCATTCTCATAGGTTACACAGATGCAGTTAGAAAAAGCAGCCCCAGTTCTTCAAGACTGGGCATGATGCACTGTGTGTGGCCTCTTTACAGGATGTACATGTGGAACTATAGATGTAACAGATAAAGTTCTCCAACCTTTCACGCTGGACTTGAAGTAACGTTTGAATGGAATAAGTCTTTAATAAATTAAATAGCACATCCAAATAAATAGCCATGGATGGGGATATATAAAACTGAGGCGAGGCAATCAGACTTTCTGCTTTCAGCTAGGAATGTAACAATTCTCAGTTGAGCGAGGCCAATTTTATGGATCTTTTGAACACAGAAATCTGAGCAAAGGATTTCCTTCATCCACATTGGATGTTGACTGGTTTCTAGCCGACGTTTACTTAACATGCAACTTTGTCAAGTGGTTTCCCAGTGTTGTAGTTGAAACCATTTCAAGACCCCACAGGATCAACACACAAGACTTCGTTCAAATTCAAGTCACAAGCTATTCAGATAAACTGCAAGAAAAGTATTCCTTTTTCATTGTTCACCCTGTTACTTGTGACTGGTCTTGTCCATAGTCGTGCGTGTGGTTTTGTGATTGGTCTTGGGGATGGTCTGAACTACAACACTGTTACCTGCTTCAAAGCTTCAAAAAATTGGCAAAACTACAAAGACGGAGGAATTCCATAATAACAATTCTTAATCTCATAATTGTAATCATCAAAACCAGCTTTAAAGACGTGACCTTCTGATGCAGATTATAGATTAAGCATGTGTTGCCAGACAGTAAGTATTTTGATTGATATATGCAAACATCAACTAAGTATTTAAATCCAACAAAAGTGAGTCAATTATTAGCTTGACTAATAATGTCAGCGGCAAGTTCCACAGTTATCTTAACCATGAAATCAGGCCCAATTTCCAACGATTGTATACTTGGGGACCCCCAGTTTTTTGAGATTTTAATCTTGCAAAACTGGTAAGTCCCCCAAAATTACAAAGGCAACACTCTTCATTGCAATTTCCCTGTTTTTTGGATTTTCAAACGGTAACTTGTGAGAAAATGTGACTTTCTTACTGGTAAACTAACCATGCAAATTTCAATCCACCATGTGGCATGTGTAATAACACTCACAGTTTCCCCTCATAATTTCCCTCAAAACTCAAAACCCTGCACTTTTCAGACAATATCAACCCTACAGTTATTGAGCACGATGTCACAGTCATCTACCAAGGTCAATTCAAAAGTTAAAATGTAGCCCTCCCTTCTATTATAGGAACAGGGTCCAAAAATTTACAATCCCCGTTTCCTGTCTCCCTTTGCTGAAAACTGACTCTGGTAATACCTAACACAAACATAACATTGCTACCACTGGTAAAGATTACACTTAAATTGTTGGTTTTTAAAATGTTTGCCTTTTGATAAAGCTTCTGAAATACCATCAGCTGAATACAACAATTAATTTGACAATTAATACAACTATTGTGTCACATACTTAACTACCATTAGCCCCCACCCCCAGCTTTTCCAGCCCTACCCCTTCCTCTCACCACTTCAGCAATATACATGCCTTCTGCAATATACATGCCTTCTGCAATATACATGCCTTCTGCAATATTAATAACTTGCTATTACCATGTTATGCTGTCAACTTGAGGGATTCCACTCAGGACAGCAAATTCATTCAGCTAAAGCTATTTTCAATGCTGAACAATGACCCCGAAATTGCTGACTGAATGTTCCCCACCACAGCATCTTCGCTCCTCTGACTGAAGCCTTTACCCCTGTCAAGTGTCCATTGTCAGGAAGTGTTGCATGCTGTTCAACAGCTCCAAATTGTGGTAACATGGAGTGTGATGTTTTGTTTCACTGATCAGTTCACTTGATGTCAAAGTTTCAGGGCAACTGCAGCAGCAGTTGTATCTCAATCAACTTTTGATGATGCGGAGGAGCAATAGGCATTCCTAGTGGCTAGTGGACTTTGTCCTAACAGCAAGGCCAGGTAAGAGAGCAACACAGTCACCCTCACTACAGAGCCGAAAGAAACATTTGTAAGTGGATGTCATTTGCATAGTATCAACTGCCAAGCCACTTTGTAACATTACAGAGGGTTATCAGCGGATGTTACTTGAATTGCTTTCAGAACAGCATCAGCGGTACATACTTCAGGGACTCCGTTCAGGATAGCAAATTCAAAGGCTGAACTGTGACCCAGAAGCAGCTAACTGAATGCTCTCTACCAAAGAATCCTTCACTCCTCTGAATTACATTTTCACCCCTGAAGAGTGTCCAGTGTCGGGATGTTCTGCATGCTTTTCAACAGCGCCACATTGTTGTTCCGTGGAGTGTGGTATTGTGCTTCACTGATCAGCTCACTTGATGTCAAAGTGTCAGGGCAACTGCAGCAATTGTAGCTCAATCAACTTTTGGTGATGTGGAGGAACATCAGGCATTCCTAACGACTAGTGGACTTTGAGCAACATAGCCACTCTGGCGACAGAGCTGAAACAAACATCTGTCAGTGGATGTCATTTCCGTAGTATTAGCAATACAGAGATGATGCCTGGCATCCTGGAAATCCAACCCACTTGGTCATTCTGGTGAGAGGTCTGCTCATCATGGGGATCACTGATGAAGGCCATTCAAACTGTCTTCCTCATATTCCTGTACACAATAAAGGGACAGTGTCTGGCATCCTGTAAGTGCTACCAAATCAGTCACTGTAGCAGCAAGGCACCTTGAGTTTGTGAGGAGACAACATCTGAACTGTTTTTGCATGCACATGCATCATTAGTCACCAGGTTGCTAACATCCTAGAAATCCCCTGAATCTGGCAGGGCTTACACTGTGGGTCATCAAGTGGATGTTGCTTAATGTCTTCAGCAAAGCATCAGCAGAGTAGGATGGTGTTTGGCATCATGCCAATGCTTCGATCAGGCCACTTTAGTGGCCAAATTGTAACACCCCCAAGTTATAGAGTTGCGGTATGGAATACATCTTCACCGTCAGCCAGGTTTTGGAACCCCACTGACACCTTGATGTTAGGCCATTCCAAGGTTCGGATGCATTCTCATTTTACATACATCAATAACGTAGTCTCATTTGAAAAATACTTAAGGTTTAATCATGCTCACAGTTTTGTTAATAACATAACGTCATTTAACTTATACAACTTCATATAAACTAAGTAACTCAGTGGAAAGAAATAAATAAAATACCATTTCAATCTAATTGCTAAGCAAGCTACAATGCAGAAATGCCCAGGCCTCGCTCATCCCCACCCATAGCCATAGTGATTACAGCTTGAACCTAATATTCTCAATTTTCTAAACAACTTTGTTTTTATATCTTTTGGTTCCCTGGTCACTGTTGAAATATCCTCTGTGTCATCCCTGTGAGAAAGGGGAATGAAATATTGAATTGAAGGGTAATGACAGGTACATGTACATGCCACGTGTGCATATCTGTAAGCCACTGTAGGCAGACGCTTTAACATGTAAATACAACAGAAATATTAACACTAAAAATCATAAATATATTTGTATATTGCCAAATTACCAGAGGCTGCAAGACACTTTGAAAAGAAAGAAAAGAGACAATCAACTATGATCTGTGGAAGAGAGACTTCTTGAAAGCAGATTTGAATGGTGATGCACCGTCTGGGCTCCAAATGTGGTGGGATGAACTGTTACACAGGCAAAGTGTAGCAATAGAAAAGTCCTGTCCTCAGCTTTCTTTGTAGACTTTAACCCTAACCCTCCTCAGTCCTCCAACAGGTGAAGGATTGAGGAGGGTTAGGGTTAATAGGGATGACAATAAGAGACAGTCAGAGAAAGAAGGGAATTAGAATAGGTCTGGGTACTCAGAAGAGTAGAAAAGAAAGCCTGGTGCAGGAGTTTAAGTGATTTGAGGGTGTGGACTAACGTGTGGAATTGAATATGTTGACCAACTGGAAGCAGAGGGAAGTAGGTGTATGTGTGGATTTCTTGAAATTTAACCTGGCAAACAATGTAAATACTTCAGAGATTATGAAAAAAATCAGTTCTATGATCTCGATCATAGAACGGCTTATCCAAACAGACTGAATTTCTTGTTCGGTTCATCTACTTCATTAAATCTTTGATGTAATACTGGAAATTTGATACCCGGTTCGCAATAAAAGAATACATGTACGATGAATAAATTACCAGTATCAAACAGGAATAAACGACATATGCCTTGAAAAATAAAATGCAAGTACTGTATAAGTCTAAGTCTTTTTGTGGGGATTTGACTTTTGCATGTACATTTAGGCCAAGAAAAGTACATGTACGTAAGGCGAGCAGAGCACATTCATAAAGCCATGAGAATGAGGTTTTGCATTTGCGTCCGGAGCATTTTGAAAAACATGAGGCTTTTCATTATGCATTATTTTTCGTATATGATGGTGTGCAGAGTGCAGTGTGGCCAAGTGCGATGAATATGCAAAGTATTGTGACACGAGGGTGCAAGGCATAGCGCACAGCGGAAATTATAGATGGCGCTCTGCCCAGTAACAGAGGCAGATGTTAGGAGCACATAACTGTGTGTTAAACGAGCTTTGTGCGTAGCGCGATAGGGCAGCAAAAGTCACTGCTTGGTCACGTGAGCACATGCGTCGGTGTGGTCACAGTAGCGCGAAGGCTATGTAACGCGCGGCGGGAGCACGTTATAGAGAACCTTGTATTGCGTTCCATCCTGCTACAAAAACCCTGAACTGTGGTTTGAGCAGAGCAACTGAGTGGACGTACAGGTAAGACCCTCGTACGTTGGGTCGTTATTGTGGCTAGTCCCGAGTGGTGCGTGTGTCGTCGAGGGGCTTGGCGGGTAAAGGGGCTTTTCGGTGATGCAAAAGTCTAGTCACACAGTCTTCCCATTGAAAGCGCCATCTGCTGGTATATTGGTTGACTGTGTTGATGAATAAACCAGCCGTTTATTAATTGTTGTAAATAAGTCAGGTGTCCAGGCGAAGTTTATTTCAAGTCAGGTCTGTCCGGGTTACGTCACTAAGTTTCGACCAATCAGATTAGCCACCTCGACGAAGACCAACTTTCTTGGGGGACGGTATACTTCGGTCCCAATGGACTCATCCCTAGCCGCTCAGGGACTCTCCGATGTGCCATCCGACGCGCCGCACTGCGCCTCGAGGAGGAGGGCACCCTTGCCTTTGTTGGAGGGGCGCGGCGTCACAGTATGTAGTAAGAATTCATAAAAGATCAGCAACAACATGCAATATACCGCATTCCCTGGTACATGACACTGCTAAATTATCTCTACATTCAACTGAGCTTAATGCATATTCAGTTCAATAATTGGCATGCCAGCCGCAGGTAGCCACAACCTATGTTCCATATAAGGCGAATGAGGTCATCAAGTTGTCAAACAGAACAGGTTTTGATTGCATGCCGCATTCTGTATACTCGCAGCCGGCTGGGCAACGGGACGGAAGCTGAACGGCCTAGCAGCACTAACGGACTGCTTGTACGTGTACTGTATATGTATACACGTATGTGTGTCAATACATGTACACGTACAGTATGTTCGTGCTCGATGTGCAGTACTTGCATGTAGATGTAAATGGCCGGGCCAGGTCAGTGTTTTAGTTACACAAAGGCATTATCAGTCTTACAGAATTTGATCGTTCATGCAGTAGGTAGGTATGCGTAGATATATGTATTTTGGACCCTTTGGCTTTTGCTGCTGTCTGGTTTAGTATTTGAAATCGATTTTTTTAATCCTGCATTTTCCTGAAAATAATGAATTTTTTTTAAATAATGAACTTTTTCGGCCAGGCGTTTTGGACAATGCAGGCGGTGGACGCAAATCCAAAATTTTCATTTTCATGGCCTAAGTTGGTGCTCGGATTTTTACGACAACGTTAAAATAAGGCCAAGAAAAAGTTACATTGTCTAAAACGGGTATTCAAGTCGAAAAGAATGCATTTTTTAAAGTAGGAAAGAGGTATCCTTCCACTACCACTACCTGACGGGAACCAAAGCGCACACAATTGAAATGGGGGGCTTTGTAGTCGGTCGGACAGCAAAGCCAAAGCAAAAAAAATCGCATTGTATATCTGTAAACTTTTGGTCAGTGGATACAAGACTTCTCTCTCACCATTTACAATTTCTGACTCCAGAAGGTCGGCAGATCTGAGTACCACCTTAAAAACTCTTGCCCATTAAATGCAGGCCGATGTTTTACTTTGTATTTCATTGAAGCTTTCTCAAACATTTCGTCTGCCACAAAACCTATTTTTTTTAAAGGGCAGGAGTTCTTCACGTCTTTCCCATGAAACTCTTGAACTGTGCATCAATTTGCAGAAACGTTTTACCCTGAGATACACCTGCAAAAGAAATGTAAAAGTATGGTTAAAGATGTTTCACAGATTTAAAAGCATTCCGTATCCACAGGGAATCAAACCGTGAGCGCCAATATGTACATTTATCGGACACTTTTTGTTGCGAAAGGTCGATCAGAATGGTTTCAGTGTATGTTCACACACCGTGACCGCGCTGCACACCAGACACACGTGAAGCACGGGGCCTGTTCTGCACACGAAAGAACGGTGGGATTAAGGAACAACAAGGCATTCCATCCCGTTCTCATGCGTGGGAACGGGAAGAATGTTTTTGGTCTTGTCCGCAATGAAATTGAGATCCCAAAAAGCGTTAGGCGTAACATTAACACAGAAGTTGAGAATTTGACATGTGGTGTATTGCCTGTTCCTGTTTGGAAGTGAACCTTGGTAACTACTTGCAAAAATGCTTTGAAGAGGAAGCTGTAACTGGTCTTCATTGTGATAGTTGTGGCCAAGACAACTGTACAAAATCACTAGGGCTCTTATTGTGAACTGTCCCATGCTATTGGTTGTGCAGTTGTTGAGACTCCGTAATGTAGGGGGCCGACATATGAAAATCATCAAAAGATGTCACCCCAAGTGTGGTGTTGGATCTGTCGAACTTCTGCATTAAGAATACCCCAGCAGTTTACAACTTACAGTCTGCCGTCATCCACGAAGGCAAATCTTTAGAAACTGGGCATTACAAAACATTGGTAAGGGACAACAGAATCATACAGTGCAGTGACGTCAATGTACATGAAACATCAGTGTTTCTTTTCACAAGTGAAGTTTCCGCTGCAGGATACTAGTTTTTCGATGAAAAATTGATTCAACCAAAGAAAATGCTTCACTATTTTCTGCACCGGCCATCACAGAAAAATGGTTCACCATTACTGAAAAGGAGGAGAAATTTATTCATTTTTGTGGGCCTGAACTGACGCAAAGAATTTATATAGTCTTGCAGTGTGTGACAAGAAAACCAAAGATTTTCTGTCATTCCACCAATTGGCCATGATTAATAGCAGGCCCAAATTGTCTGTGTTGAAGTGTTTGGGACATATCTATGATAACTACAGTGCTGGTTGGCTAAGGGAATCCCTCGTTGATTTCTATATTAGTCAACTATGCGAAATTGTAAACCAAGGTTTGGAACAAATGGAGTTGTGGGCAATTCAATGTCATGAAACGTCCAAGATTGTCAACAAAAAGCCAACACAACAAACGTTTCGATCAGTCTCTATTAAGCAATAGGTGGAAAGGCGTTGGGTAGCACCATGTGAAGGAATATCTCTTATGAGTATGTGTGATTCTCTATTGTTTTTGTTTTATTTTAGAATTTAACATGCGGGTCTGAGTCTCCATCACAGGTGTTTATTATCCTGCTGTCCTTGGCTCCGTTCATTTTACCAGCAGATATCTCCAGAAGACTGGACCAAAATTGCTATCGTCAATGATAATATGCGCCATTTAGATAATATAGTCGTAGCCCGTAAACCACTTCCACTTTTATGGCTTTGGTCGCACATGTACTGTAGTTGTAACCACAAAAGTGCATTGATCGTCTGCTCATTCGGAACCACGCAGATTCTGAATGCAAAGGCAGGTACCATCCTGATGATCATCTTGAGGAGAAAGACAACACCATCAGTTGTGAACAAACTTTTGTTTGGCTGGGTAGATTCAAGAAAATCCTTTGTGCTATGCCAAAGACACATCACCTATTCTACATTCATTGTATGATTGTTCAAAGAAACAGATACACAGTGTTATGCTATGAACAAGGTTACAATCCAATTCTTCCAGCATGTAAAATTGTCAACAGTGTGTGGTGTAGCTTGAGTGTTCTGGTATGAACAAGGTTACAATCCAATTCTTCCAGCATGTAGAAGTGCCAACAGTGTGTGGTGTAGCCTAATTCTAGTGGTACTGGTGACTCTTTGGAAGGAGTCCAAAATGTCACAATACACATGCACCTTTTTTGAGCCGAAGCCTTTGGTCGACGCAGGACTTTTTAGCGTGTGCTTGTTGATGGTATCAGATCTGTATATTCATTTGGCATAGTGAGCGTCTCCTTTTGATCTTGTAATATGTACATGGTTCATATGCACTGCCTCTACTGGGTAATCCATTTTATTTGTATTTATGAATAGAAGTGTTCTGCCATCATTTAAATTTTGTGGCATCATAGTACTTCCATCCCTGTACAGTCTTACAAGCTAAAGAGGTTTGGCACCATTTTTCCTTTTGTTTCAGCTCTTGCGATAATAATGCTATGTTTTTGGTTACACAAAGTTCTCTGATGGTTTTTTCCCCTCAATCTACATAAGTTTAACTTAATTGCATATTTTCTTATTGTGGAGATAAATTTAATTGTGATGTTATTACCTGTACTTCAAATTGCCTCATCAAATTTAATAATGATCCAGCTGCCAATTGGGCTTTATTGAAAACCTTGACAGTTTATGTACGGTAGGTTGTTTATCTAATGAAATATCTGCAGGGTTGTATAACTGTAATTTAGTATTAAGTGTTGTATTTTTGTGTCATTACTTTTTTTTCCATATACATGTATTCCCGTGTACATTTATACACAGTTTAGATTTGGTTTGGTGTTTTTTATCAATGCATCTCATTCTGCCTGGGAGGTCAACAGCCTAGGAACTATTGAAAGTAATGTATCCTCTCCATAAACACCGTCTGCAGTGAAGATGGAGATTAACTGTGGAAATGTATTGATAAAGATGTTATCCCCATTTAACTTTTTCGTGTTTTTTCTCTTGTGCGGATGCAATCATTCATTAATTTACAATATTGAAAAAACTTTATTGAAAATGTCTGTTTTCTCCTCAAAGACTTGTTCGAAGGAGTCCAAAATATCACAGTACACGTGCACCTTTGTGAAGCCGAAGCCTTTTGTTGATGCAGGACTTTTTTAATGTGTGCTTGTTGATGGTATCAGATCTGTATTTTCATTTGACATAGTGAGCATCTTCTTTTGATCTTGTAATTTGTATATGGTTCATATGCACTGCCTCTACTGGGTAATGCATTTATATGTGTTTATGAATAGAAGTGTCCTGTCATCATTTAAATTTTGCGGCATCGTAATACTTCCATCCCCATGTATTAGATAATTGAGATAAAAGAGAAGTTCACGTAGTCATCCCGCTTTGAGTATTTGCTCGCTTGCGGGTCAGGGATCACTTAATTAGCAGGGACCGTGGTGCGTTGGTTTTGGTCCTAGCTAATTAGGGAGAAGGACAGTGCGTGGTTAATATTCCCTCCCTTTGGCCGGTCCAGGGTACAGCGATGCTTGGTCCTGGCAAGGTACCACTTGAAACTCCGGACCGGACACCATCTGTTGTCAGCGTCGTCTCACGAAAGTGAGGTTATACATGTATGTTGGGAGGCTGGAAGATAGGCATCTACCTTTTTAGTCAGGAACCCTATGATTGGGATGAGACAAACCCCATGCAACTTCCAGCAGATGTGGCCCTCGGCAATCGACAGGACATGTAGGTTACTACCTCGTCTCGATGCAAAGACCGTGAGGAGGAATGCCAACATCAGCAAGTGAACAGTGGGCCAGTTCAAGGTCAAACTGTGCCAAAATAGGCAAAATGAGATTGGATCAAAGTCTACGTATCAAACATTGAAAACAGCTGCCAAAGAGAAAAGGCAGATGTCTACCCGCCTTACAATACAGTCTGAGGGGCAAAGCAGAAGTGCTACCCACAAAATATAAATGTGAGCGAAGATTCTGCCAAAGTTTCTCCACAGTCTTTTAGATCACACAGCCCTTCATATATTGGAACAACGACAGGACAACATCCACAAACTAATTAAGAAGGCACCAAAGGATGAACGTCTTCTCTTTCTTGACTTAATTTGCAAATAGGGTTTTGATGGCTCATCGGGTCAAAGTGAGTACAAACAAAGATTCACAACCGCAGAACAGGCAATCCCTCAGTTCCTACAGAACTGGCCAAAGGAATTCATAATGCATTGCATGACAATGCTACCAAGTGCTGAGGATTGTCAAATTGAAAGGGTTGGCAGCAGCTTCAAGGTATGCAGTTTCACAGAGACTAATAAGGAGTATATTGTGGTGCTTGAAACAATGAGACAATGCCTTCATGTCAGTGCTATGACTGGATTGGCAACCATTGACATTGGCCATGCAAATATTTGCTTGCCGCTGTTCTACACTACCCTGGCGGTAGCTGGACAGACTTTTTTTGTTTTTGAACAGTTTATGTCAAAAGTTTGAACTTTCATAAAACTCACTTTGCAAAGGAATATTTTAATCATTTAAAATTATTTATCATTTTGATGAAGCGATCTAACCAACTGGGATAACTGGAAACCATCAGCTACGATGTCGTCAATGGAAGGAGAGGATGCAATTGGAGAGTCCCCTAAGTTTGTCCCCCCTGGGATTAAAAAATTAATATTCATAAGTTATAATGAGAGCACCATTTTCTTTTTTTTGAGCAGGTGCATACTTCCCCAAATGACTTTAGAATTTCCCTGGTTCCCTTTATGTTCCCTACTTAATGATACCAGTTAGCCACGCATATGCACGTGCTACATGTACCTCATGTTCTTTTGATGCTTTCATCATTCCTTGCTTTCATCGAAATTATGATTCTCTGCCTATTGATTGGGATTTCTGCTCATGTTTGCTTTTCTATGTTTTAGAAATGGTAGGAATGATGATGTATCGAGACCATGTAAAAAGGAAAAATAGCGAGGTTTGATTTGGGGTCATTTGTTGGTAAACTTCAAGAAGAGGACAGGGCAGTGCAGCAGTACCAGAACGCCTTATCCCATCTTGACATTTCTTTGAATGCTGTTTGTCTACTGTCGATGAACGTACAGTTTGGACTTGCAGTATACAAATTTGGATTTCAAGAAGTATGGAGAGTATTCAGTGCCATCGAAGTCAATGGTACTTCATCATTGTGCGACCCATACATTTTGGCTAAAACATTGGAAGCGGACATCAAATTGGGCTACTGCAATCTGAATCCAATCCCAGCTCAACAACAGGGCCCAGTCTCTGCCACCAAGGGAAGTGTGAAATAGACTTCTTCTCGGTTCCGCCATACTCCACCTGCCTTGAAATGTGGATTTGATTTAAAGCCACACAATCAGCTTGTGAAGGGGAAACTAGTAAACTCTGCAGGGGTGTTTGAAAGGATTGAAGTCAAACTTGCGCTGCGGCAATTGCAGTCATACCTAAAGATAAGACATTTACAGCAGTCCCTACCAATCGTTTCAGTTATATGAAAGAATTCAACCATTCATAGAGACCATTAATGTTTTATATTTTCATTGTAACTTGTTTGAACTGCAGGTCAGCCTTGCACGAGAACTGGCTTTGAATATTTTATGTTAAGCAGCTTGCTGTCTAATGATAACGTATGTTCCCCATGTTCACTCCTATGCCTTTGTGCATGTACTTTCTAGTCTGAGTAACTTGGGCTCTTACAAATCGCCCTTTTTAACATTTGGACATGGTCAGGAGATAGTAGGGTCTAAGTGCCTTCTATAGCCTAGGCTTTGTCCAGTAGCTGTGATTACATTGAAACTTGAAACTATACATAGGAAGGGTTCCATATACGGACATGACAGACACCCATAATTCTTCCCTTCGGTGACTTAATAGCCATCACAAAGCAAAAACATGTCCAAAAAATTGAATTTAGGAGGGAAAAAACCAAGTCGTTACTTGGAAAACGCTGAAATTTTTTCAGACCAGTCCTATAGGGTTTTGTGCACCGAGTGACAAGTGGTGTCCTTTATATGGAACTCTTTCCCTGTACACCGGACATTATGCGCTCAGAATCAGTTGTCAGTACGCCTGTATTGACAAGGCATACTTTTTGTGAATGGTCTGCTAGAGACTAGCACACAGTATGTGTTGTCTCCAGGACATTACCTTTCAAATTGCTAATTGAACAAGATGATGGCATCATGCTCGATGACAAGACCGTTTCTGATTTAAAGGGTAAATTTGTTTTTTTCTTCCCAAATGTGAGTAAACTTTAGCATCATAACTGGAATCTCTGATTCTCACTTGTTCCTAAGCCAGGAACATTATACAGTTTAAGGACCATTTTGGAGATGAATTTGGAGGAGTTTGATATGGAGTACAAGCTATATTGAGAGAAGTGAATTAGTGGAAGCAAAAGCCTATGGAAGGTACAGTACATGGACCTCGTCATGCTATTTAACGTCAACAAGCATTAAGTCATTCCAGCATCTTTGTACTGAAATGTGTAGTTTATAATATTAATTAGGATTCTAAATATCAAATTTAATATAATCATATTTATCTGAATTGATATTTAAATGTGGAGGTGCTCATGCAGCCAAACTGGCCCCCATCTTGTTTTTGTTTGGAAGGCAGGAAAAGAAAGATGCCGGCCCCCATACATCTCGGGAAACATTTTTGATTTTCTGCTTGAATTTGGAAGAAACTTCCCTGTTTTTCTTTCACACTGGAACATGTTATTGTCTTTCAAATATGATAACACCACTTTCACAGATTTTGAGGGTATACTCAAGTGGTTGATGCTACTTATTAGTGTTGACACTTGTTGACGCTATATAGCATAACCACTTTGACCCTACTATCACCCAACCATGTCCAGATGTTGAAAAAGGCCATTTGTAGAGTCCAAGTTACTCAGACTAATCACTTACATGTAAGTTAGCACATGCGCACTTGATCACTGTAGGCCTACTGTGGATTTTGAGGTACACGTACATTGTACACAACGTCAGACACCCTTTCCAGTACCTATTTCTGCTGGTGGAGACCATGATTTATTCTAACAAAATACAAATAAAATTCGTGGAGATAACCTGATTACTAAAATTGATTGTACAACATTATATGAACCCACTTGCACATGAGTTGAAACAATTTCTGGAAAAGGGATTTTTATGAAAAAAACACACACATGAGCAGGTTTGAAACAATATTTGTCTACATTCATTCCCTTTTAAAAATAAATTGCCGTGTGTAGTAAGACCTGACAAAAACATTGATACAAATACTTGCAATTACTGAGAGATGCAGCATGTGTTAAAACTGTACAACAGGATCTTGAATGTGAAATACATTCGTACATGTAATGTACACAAACATCTTTTACCCCATTTTCTCCAAAATGTAATTTACAAATAACAAGAAACACACCACAAATTGGATTTGAATCCTATTATATTTCTCTGGAATAAAGTCAGGAAATTGTTAGACTGAAAGAGAAAAGAATAAAAATAAGATAATAAAAATCATTCTTGTCAAGTTGGGTATTGCTAGGTGGCAAGGTTTCTGAAGTTTTATCCCATTATAGATTCATTTGAAATATGTTGAATCTGTGTGTGCATCATAGTGGTTAAAATAAAATTTCAATAATTTACAAAATATGCAGGGAGCACAATGGAAACAGAAGAGGACAGAAAGGCGGAGCCAATTGATGAAGGGGAAGTGCAGAAGGTAGTCCATGGACACGAGACAGGTGGTAAGTAAACCATTAATATATTACAGCAAAGGATTATGTGTAATGGTTTCCACCATAACATTTGACTGTAGACTGAAGTGTCTTTTCCAACATTACTTTTAGTGCTACTGAAAAGAATGCCAACGAAAACTAGATCTCCTTATACATGTAGTAAAACAAACATACTGTTTCATTTTAATTTAGATATCCTCAGCAGCTATTGTTTCACTAACCAATGATGAATTGAAAGACTTGGAGTGACACATTTGGGGGACCAGGTTATCTTGAGGCAAAAATGCTGTCGAGTCACCCCTGACCAACAAAGTAAGACTCTTAATCATTCAAAATTTTTCTGTTTTTAAATCTTGTTTTATCACATGAATTGTAGGTCTGATTCACTTACTGCTTCATATTGAGGTCCAGTTGGCAACCTGGTTGTGAGGTAGTAGAGAAGTGATGAATGAGAGTCTACAGAGAAACTGGAATTATGAAATAACAATGTTTTAGGTGGATTTAGTGGACAGTTTTTGAAGGCGTTGACAAAATCATGTTCATATTTATCTCCTTGAAACGTTTAAAATTTATGCATCAAAACACTTCTGGACGTAATAGACGGAATCAGGTCAACTTGTCCCCTGGCCAACTCGCCCCCCGGATGAGTCAACCCCAGCCAAGTCACCCCCTGGCAAACTCGCCTCCTGACCAAGTCGCCCCCTCAGAGGAAAGTCCACTGGTGTGGGCCATTAAAGTGTCCTTGTAAAAGGCTGGACATTAAAGAGTTCACCTTCAGAGGATGGGAACCGGTCAACTCCTACCCAAGTTAACTCATACCGAGTCAACTCATAGCCAAAAATTTACACCCAAGTTAAGTCATACCCGCGTCAAGTCGTACCCAGGTTAACTCGTACCAGAGTATAGTCGTACTCAAGTTAACTCGTACCCAAGTTAACTTGTACCCTATGAATTTTCACATTGAATCTGGCCAATGGAAGCATTTTTCCCGGCCACGAATGACGAAAGAGGAGTGACAGCATTGTTCCCATATTCTCTTCTCTGTTGACTTGTATTGTTGGGAAAATTAAATTAAGATAATGAATATGAAAAAATATCATTTGTCGAATTGTTACTGCCATCGCCATGTTTTTCTCTTTTTATTAGAGGTGATCCTATGAAGTCTTGATGCCAATGGTCACACTATACATCAGAGCGGTCTATGCGGCAGACATTGAGCGTTGCGGGGCGAACGTTGTTGGAAAACAAACTTGAATTTAAGTTCAGCGTGCAGTATAAGCATAAAGAAAATGGAAACAAACACAACTGAAATTGCAGCTTTTGGCATGCAATAATTTGAGTGACTTCTTTTCTTCATGAATTGGTAAAATAATAGTCCGAGCACCTCCAGACGTACAGTTCTATCACAAACTTTGTAGTACAGTTTGCGATAGTACTGTACGACTGACCGGATGCACACGGGGCGGTAAAATAAATGTATTAATGATGTGCTGTATATGATTGTACATGATTTGAGTGACTTCTTTTTGCAATAAAATTTGATAGACAAATAAACCAAAGCAGTGTAATATTTGGGGGGGGCAGGCGTAGTATGCATCACCATTTTGGGGCTATTTGGGGGCTGGCCATCAACCTGCCCCCTTGGATAGTCTCGGGAGAATCCACACTTTCTATTGTTGCTCTATGAAGCGCAACTGCATGTTGGGAAGATGGAAATTGCCCCCCCCCCTATTCTCTTTTGTTTAACCTTATGTTTTCTCCTTGGAATGTCCCTATACATAGTGTAAATTGCTTGATGCACTGCTAGATTTACCCATTAGCTACATGGATCAACCCACATAGCTAATGAAGTGCCACATCATCACAGGGGTACAGCAGGGGTACAGGAAGTGGCTTTGGTTCATTGTTCTTTCAGCGATGACCAAGTCCACATGTGTGTGCCCAATAAAGCTAGTATTAGAGTGTTTCCCTGTATCTTTTGCTGACTGAAGCTCTCATTCTTCTTTCAGGTATGTAGAGTTTCTTCCCATTTTATGATGATGCAAGTGTATTTTCTATTATATTATTGTATAACTTTTAGATGTTTAAGACTTTAAACTAAGACTGGACTCTCAGTTGGAGGAATTTCATACAGTACACAGAAAATGTCTTGGTCCAGTATTTTCCCTCTGAGAAGTGTTGAAGTGATGTAGTTGAAATTTCAATACTAGTTACATGTACTCTAGTAGGAGTTCATTTTCAGGAATGATTTTAGAGTATTTTATTAAGGAACCCTTTTGATATTTGCTGTGCCAGGATATGCTGTATGAGGCATGTTACTCAGTGTACAGAAGGCCTAGACATGCCTTAGTGTGTGCATGGAGGTAGGAAAAGAAGGAGTTAGCGCGAGCTAAGATCAGAGGGGCTATGTCTCATGCCACGATAAGATCACGACCGCAAAGTAAACAACGGTCCGGGCTGCCAAAAACCGCAAGCGCGTTGCATGCTGGGATATTAGTAGGCATTGCGCACGCGCACCGGCTCCCAACGCAAATGAAAAAATGGCGGCCTACGGAGCTGACGACTTTTATTACAGGTCTGATTTGAGCGATTTTTCGGAGAGTGAGGAGGAGATTTTTGACTTTCCCGACGATGAATGTGAAGAAGAGATGCCAAGATACTGTGTGTGCGGACTTCCGGCAACTACAGACATGATAGCCTGTGATAAGGCCGGATGCAGTATCGAATGGTTTCATTTCGATTGCGTGGGGCTGTCCGACGACAACATTCCAAAGGGATCCTGGTTTTGTTGCGTCTGTCGCAAAGCCGACAGTACTACCGGGCTCACTGATGGTAAGTGCTCCCTTTCCTTGAGTTGGAACAACATACTTTTCAGCCTTGACATGTCTGGTTACTACCCTCTAAAATAGAAAAGGGTGACAAAACTTGCACATGACAATGCAATGCATCGATGATGATTGATCCTGCATGTCCTGATCCTGTACTGCCTGTTGTCAATTTGCATTAGCATGATTAGGGCCTAGGCAGTGCTAGGCATAATAAAAAAAAAAAAATTATGAAATGTTCAGATGGATGGTTTGGCCGGCCATGACTTGCCATCATTTTCAACATGCTACATTTTTCCTCTTTATTCTGTAGGCCTACTCTTTTTTTTTTTTTTTTGCTTCATATTCATTTCTACCAGTAGATTCGTCAGACATTGCCTCCCATGAAAATGAAGAGCCTGCACTGGTGGATACTGCATCACATGCCTCAGCACAATCTGACCCTCCATCTTCTGAGCATGCCAAGTCTACCACGAAGACCTCGGGGTGAAGCGCCGCAAAGGGAAAGGAAAGAGCATCAAAAAAGGCACATTTCATTTGCACTTTTTAATAATATATTTCATGACACTGTTATACGATGTACATGTATACCCAATATATTCTGGACTAGTTAATCAGAAAGCGATTACATTTCCGTAAAAGTGACATTTAGCTTAATGAAGTACTTAAAAAAACAGGTTTATTCCGACAGTCTCATAGGTTTGTGCACAGGGGCTTTGAGTGTTGTCCTGTTGTACATGGGTGGAACTCTTTCTGATTTTTCCACTCTTTAACCATTAACTCAGTGAGTCATTTCAGTTGTACATTACGTCTCCTGTTTTTCTTCCATGCAGCTCATCCTAAAGGCAAGGGTTCCAAAGTCCAGGGTCAGGATGTTCGCAGAACTAAGGACAAAGAACAGCCAGCACACAAGCAAGGTAATTTTTTTGGAAAATTTGTTGACGTAACTGTCGTAAACTGTCGTAAGTGATCTGAGCTGTGGCATTAATTCCTTTCAAAAGCCACGATTTATTTCCGCAAAACTTTAGTTTATGGACCATGTTTTACTTTTACTTACAGAAGAGGAATTTCTCTATGCACTATTGTCGCTTGGACACAAAACAGTCAGAACATAACTGAGAATAAAAAGCTATGTGTATTCTTGTTATAATGAAGTACATGTACATGTACAAACATGGTTAATAGCAGTTTTTATTTCAATTCCAGCTTCACTCAGAATTTAGTACTTGTACGACTTGCTTGGGTTGTAAATACATGTATTGTGGACATACACCTGCGAGATACTCATTACAGCACAAGATCATAACTCTTCAAAATTTCTGTTTCTGTTTTTTTTTTTAAGAGCAACGACCATCACTCTCAAAAGAGGATGTGTTGAAAAAATCCCAAGATTACTTCAAGACAGCTCTTCAGAGAATGCAGACTAATCCGGTTTTCACTGGTGGTTATCCCCTGGCAATCGCTACCATGAGACTTGTTGTGATGCTGCTCACAATGATTGAGAGGGCTGAGATGCAATCCTACTGCACTGACATGGTGTGTGCCCTGCGGGCAATACTGACAGCAGGCAATGGCAAATTTCTTAAGCCTGAGGCATCTGCAATGATGTGGACAGCATTCCACAAGTTCAAGCTGGAAAGTTCCTCAGATTTAATGAAATTGCTCAACAGTTTAAATATTGACAGCAGTGGAAAGTTTGTTCACATCACATACCAGTATATTTTGCAGACTGTGTTGTCTTTGATGGTTAATGATAGATACTCTGTGGACAATCCAGATGAAACCGTGAATGATAAAGAAACACCCCTTTCAAGAGAGGAGGAGCAGGTCTTGAGATACGCCGCAGGGTATATCCCATTTGCTCTTAACCAGAAATTGAAACGACAAAGTAACGAAACTGCAGCATTTCTATGCAGTGTTTTGAAAAAGTGGCGTGCTTGTAAAACTGATACTGAGAAAACATTCTTAGAGTACACAAATGATTGGATAGAGAAACAGAACAGAGGTGGCTTATTTCATGTTGGCGATGATGAGTATATTTTTTTTCCGCACCCTTGAACATGTTTCTAGACAATTCTTGACAAGAGCCAACTTGAGTAAATTCCCTGGAATGAATGTCAAGAGTTCTTTGAAAGAAAAGATACTTTCAGTGAGACGTGTACATAACTATTGGCAAACGTTAACCCAAGGAAAACTTTCAGGAGATGTTTCCAAACGATTCTTGGACATGGTTCTTAACTTATGGATAAAGATATGGGTAACTGCCTTCATTACAGTTTATCTTGATTTGAAAAAGTCCAGTGGTAAAGTCTCTAAAAGAGGTGAAACACTGCATAGAAATGCTGCAGTTTCGTTACTTTGTCGTTTCAATTTCTGGTTAAGAGCAAATGGGATATACCCTGCGGCGTATCTCAAGACCTGCTCCTCCTCTCTTGAAAGGGGTGTTTCTTTATCATTCACGGTTTCATCTGGATTGTCCACAGAGTATCTATCATTAACCATCAAAGACAACACAGTCTGCAAAATATACTGGTATGTGATGTGAACAAACTTTCCACTGCTGTCAATATTTAAACTGTTGAGCAATTTCATTAAATCTGAGGAACTTTCCAGCTTGAACTCAATTTTTGGAAGTGCTAAGCATCGCTAAGTTACAATTCTTATTCAACACGGAAGCGCCACGCTTCAGAAGCATTTTCCGTTAATTTCATTCACAGGGCATGGCAGAATCCTTCCAAAAACAGCCAAAATTTCTCTATATAAATCTACAAAACTCAGTTTTTTTGAAATCTGAAAAATTACCTCTCAAAGCCAAAAAATTGGCCGATTATCTCCGTTCAAAAACTGCAGTGGGGTAGAATTTCGTTGCGCATCCGAAAAAGAACATGGCGATAGTGTCCCCACGCCAGAAATCTACTGCGCATGTCCTGAAGATATATTCGACTGTTTGATGGCAGGAATATCAACTCCAGTAAAGTTTATTTGCAAGTGCAACGGCCAGAGCGAGCGGCATGAGACATAGCGCACAAGGGGATTAGCGGTGGTCGTAAAACTAGTCAGCCACAACCGAAAACCTGTACCTTTCTGCAGCAACCGGGGAAGGTGCTAATTGGGATTATACCAGGAGAGAACCAGTGCTAACTCCTTCTTTTCCTACCTCCATGGTGTGTGCAGCATAGGGTTCACTGACCATAGTTACTGACCCTTGCAGATTAGGTCCAGTGGAATTTCCTGGAAGTGACTGTTTATCTCCAGCAATCTGGTAGTAGTCTGGTCCAGTAGACCAAGTGGGTCACCATGGCTACAAGACTTGAGGCCAGAGTAATTCTTTAACTTGTTATTGGTTTGAGAAGGACCAAACATGATTTGTTTACATCATGGCCAAATGAATTCTTTTTGTTGTTTCCAATGAAGATTATTGTTGATAGTTATCCTTTGCTGCTACAAGAACATGTTTTCTTTTAAAGTTTCGTTTAAGAATCATTTGGAGAATGGTATTGATTCCTTTTAGTTTAAGATGTGGAAAGTGTAATCTCATTCATTGTATTTTCAGCGATGACCAAGTCCACATGTGTGTGTCCAATAAAGCTAGTATTAGAGTGTTTTCCTGTATCTTTTGCTGACTGAAGCTCTCATTCTTCTTTCAGGGTCATCGAACATGAACACATTTTAATGTGCGCTGTGTTGGTTGTTAGTCAGACAGCCGCACGGGTGCAACATGCAACCACACCAGCACGAAAACCCGATCATAATGGCGCCACTTGAAAGAAAATTGTGGTCAAGTCTGCCACTTAACCATTGAAAGCAGCTTCAATGTCATTTCTTTTGGAAGTATGTCGAAAGATGTGAATGGTCAAAGGAACTTCATTCAGAATCCCTCTAGATTCTACAAAAACTCCAAGACCACAAGGCTTTTCACTCATCTTCGAGACTAGACACTGTCAAGTTAAGATACATCGAGTTCACTACCGCTTCAAGTCAAGACTTCTTTCTCAAGATCATGGCTTCGCGATATCCTTGCACTGAGTGTGGGAAAGCAGTTCGAGCCTCTCATCAAGCCTTCAGTTGTGACCACTGTGGTGATTGGTAACATCGGGAGTGCAATTCTGGCTTTTTCGTCGGAAGAGTACCTCCGCGTAGTTGCCGACCCAAGCCTTCTGGAGGTTTGGATGTGCTGAGTATGCTGTGTGGATCAAGAGCCGCAACAGTCTCCACGTCTTCCCAAGCCGATGGAGTTTGATGTCAGATTTCACGGTTCCCCATCTGTCCGAGGAAGACCCCCTGCCCGGTCCATCCATGCCCGATGACGTACTGTGCCTTGGTAAACAAGACCCTGTCACCTTCAAGGTTGTTGCAGGTGGATCCCAGTGCAGCCAACCCATCCTCGTTGACAGCCATGGGTACAGCTACAACAAGAAGAAGCCTGGGTTATCGTCATCATTTGTCACATGGTTGTATGTGTGCAGAGTCGGTCCACGATTTGTCATGTCTCTGTTCGCCAGGATGGTATGGACTTCTTCTTCGAGCTGCACTCCATACATCTTCATCCTGCACCCCCTGGGGGGATGTTGGCATAGAAACAGCTGCTACCATCAAGAAGGCTGCCAAGGAGTCGGTGTTCCGCCCTGCTGGTGTCATCGCGGAGCAGGTCCTGGGAGACAGCTACCACTGCTCCCTACAGCTGCCCTGATCCATCCTACCTCTGTTGCACAGCCAACCGGGTGCATCAAAGCCAGCGTACTCCGGAGCCGAAAAATCTCGGGTTCAAAGTCAGCCTGAAATTGATACCTGACGATTTCCTGCAGAAGGACAATTGAGTGGGGGAGGCCAAACACCTGCTGTTTTTCTATGGCAACCAGGCGTCTGTTCTCAACAAGGCCAAGACGTGGTATATGGACGGCACTTTCAAGCTGGATTGGTGGCCTTTCACCCAGCTCTTCTCCATCCATGCCTTCTGTCGTGTTTACATATGACAGGCAACCAGTCTAGCGTGCATATCATTATCTAGGTCGAAAGGTCAACTCGTGTATGACTCATACCCACTAGTCAGACATGTTGGAATTTGGAAAAGTGGTGTTGTGAAACTGTGACGGTTGAATCTGAAATTAACCACAATTGTAGTGTTGGAACATAACAAGCCGTCATTACAAAGTCCAATGAACAGCAAGGCACAAATTTGACTTTGCCGGTGGAAGGGGGCAATGTAGTCTTAAAGAAGCCGGGAGTAAAGGGAGCTTTTAGCCTAAAAGTCAGGATTTCTACCATTTACCATATTTCTGTCAAAAACTTAACATCAAATGTCTATTTCCCATTTTTCCCCTAACAGGTGTTGGCATCCTGGAGCAAGGAGACAAACGACTTGACTGCAGAAGATTGCCTTGCGATGCGAGTGACAACAAAAACCAAAAAAGTCGCACTATGAGGCCCAGTACAAGAAGTTCAGAGCCAAGGGCATTAGTATCCTTAAGCCTCCACATGTCCTGAATGAGCTGGAAAAGGCCTTCATGCCAGGTATTTTGCGGTTCAGGTTGGAGGGAGGAAGAGATGTAATTCATCACACACCAGTTAAAGTTAGGAAGTCCCATGTTCACTATGGGGAGGTTTCTTTTGAACCCTTGGATCTTAATCAAGAGGACCACCCAGAGTTGGAAACCCCTTTCCCCAGCCTGAAAGGCATGGATTGGCCTTACCCCCACGCCCTTGCCAAGACTCTGGAGGAGTTGGATGCTGAGATTACAGCGGGAATGGAGAAAGCAGGAATTGATCCCGATGATGACCGTTATGTCCTGACAACCATCAAGGATGGTGCTGGTGGAATGGGAGACAGCTCCATAACAAAAAGCGCAAGGGATCGTCTGCTACCAGACAAAGCGTTTCCTGCTGCATTTGCAGTCATCAAGTGCGAGGTAGAGAAGGACGGAGAGAGAGCAACTGTTTATGAGCCTGATGCCCAAGACTTAACTTTCATTACTCGGCCACTTATTGAGGCAATAGGAGATGAAAACAACAGAGCATCTGCCTCAGTCCTACTGGATGGTATGGAGCACGATCTAGACTTGTTGTGATCAAAGGAAATGGCTGTTAATGTAGGTGCAGTATTGAGGAGGCATAAACTGAGGATCTTCAATAGCATGATCGATGAAAAGCTGGACAGAGCCAATGGGGGTCTATAGGTGTCATGTTTACATATGACAGGCAACCAGTCTAGCGTGTATATCATTATCTAGGTCGAAAGGTCAACTCGTGTATGACTCATACCCACTAGTCAGACAAGTTGGAATTTGGAAAACTGGTGTTGTGAAACTGTGATGGTTGAATCCGAAATTAACCACAATTGTAGTGTTGGAACATAACAAGCCGTCATTGCAAAGTCCAATGAACAGCATGGCACGAATTTGACTTTGCTGGTGGAAGGGGGCAATGTAGTCTTAAAGAAGCCGGGAGTACACCAAAAAAGATAGAAACGTTTGACATGTGGCAGTCGGCCTTTAAAGTATTCATGTCAATTTAAATCTCCAAGCACCCGTCTCATTGTTTGGATCTTCTTAAGTATGCCGAAATCATTCGTACTGCATCCATTAAATTCCCGGGGCTTGGCTGGTGAGCTTATGACGAGCAATTCCGCCTTGGGCAAGAGGCCAATTCTGCACGTTCTTGGGGGAAATTGATTTCAAGCTGTGGCTCACAGTTGCATCAGACAAACTCATTGAAGGCATTCACATCTTCTGGCAAACTAAAGTGACAGCAAATCCCTGCACAAGGTACATCAACCACCTGATGAAAGCATGGAGCTACTGCATTACAGCTCCATGATGAAAGTTATTCCTGCAGTGATACAAGCCAGTGGGCAAGCAACAGGATTTTGAATAAGCTAATTAAACCAATTGGCTCTTTTCAGAGCCAACACATCTTCAAAAAAGAGATTGCATTCTTGTTGTCATGTGTTTGTTCTGATGTTACATTTCAAAACCTCAGCAAAAAGAAAAAACAATATCTGTCAAAAAACCTTTTGGATGAACTGAGCATACTAAATTCATAAGAACATAAAACATTTCATTTCTCACTTTGAAAATAACATGAGGATTGCAGTTACTAGCCGCCCTACATGTACATGACATTTTATCAAATAATCAAATGCTTTATTCTCAGTATTCCATATAAGTGTTCAATTGGTTTGTCACAGACAATTTCATTTATGAGATGCAACAATGTGTTCTTTGAATTAACTAATGTTAAGATATGCCAACATCGGCTAAAACCACAGCACGTTAGAAGATGAACATTTGTGCATGCACAGATTATGCTTACACAGTACATGTGTAAGTAATGCATGTATTTGGATGTACTGCTTATTTACTGCACAGAATGCCAAAAGCAATTCTGTGTCAACAAGGGATCCTGTACCGTGGTAGGCAGCCAATAAGCTGCTTTGAGGCAACATTGTGATGAATATTCATTGGGCTCTGCCAGTGCTGTAGGCAGAGTGTGGACATGTGGAAAACATACATGTACATCTTCATGAAGGTCTTTGCAATTGGTTTGCGGTACATATGTGTGTATTTCGCCTGTGTGTAATGGTTGGTACATGTATATATTGAAACAGCTTGCAAGCAATACTGTGTGTTAGGATGGCTCTGTGAAGCTGACTGGCTAAATGATCCAATTTCACAGCAAATTTGGACACGAAAAACTGAGAAATCTCTCCTATGCTTAACTACCAAGATGTGGTACTTGAACTATTAGACAGTGTTTTTTACCAGCTTTCTTTATCTGAAGGTATGTGTGGAATTGGAAGGAAGCATAAACACAGAATTCTAAAAACGGATCCACTGAAAGATTAGAATAATGTGTCGGCCAATTCCATTAGAGAATTTAGCCCAATAAGGGAACTTCTGTGACAAAACTTTTAATAAATGGGACATCTTCTTAATGGGAGGCATGTCTTGATGGATTTAGGGAATGCAGTTTCAGGTCAGTTTTGTCACAGCCTTTATAGGGTAAAGATTTAACAGACAGTGCAACTTCCAAACTTTTGTTTACCCGCCTCCGCCCCATCTTCACCTTGTGTTTAGTAACATATTATGGTACGAATGAAATGTTGGTATTGTGCTTTGTACTTTCGCAAATATTTGGTTTTGTGTTTCTTGGATGTACACCAAGAACCATTTCTTCCCCTCAGGAGTTCTGATGGGGGAATTGTATCTTGCAAAGAGATTTGAGTAAGCTTGGCATTTTGAAGCAGTTTTTGGCGGGAATTTTGACAGACACGGTCAAGAAATGATCTATTATAATGGCCAATAAAGTTATTTTACCAGTTACAGATGCTAGATCATACAATGGAAGCACTATACATGTAATCTCAATGTTTTGTGACAGGCACTCGATAGGCTCCATGGATGTTCACCATGGGCCATTCCTCCCGTAAGTCTCCAACTGGGGAACATCGGGTGCCTGCAGATTTAATAATTCAGGTTATGTGTTTTCACTACAGAATTATTATTTAATTGGTGTTAACATGACTGTTGGCTTTTACTGATTTTAGGGTCTGGTGTGCCCGGTTGTTATTCAGCATTTATGGGTGAGCCAGGTGTGTTATAATTGTTACATTTACATGGGCTACAGTGCCATGTTTAGAGTTGTACAATGGTGGGCCAGGTGTGGCCTAACTTTGATGGCCTGGTGTGCCATATTTACGGTGGGCCTGGTGTGCCCTAATTACACGTATGATAGTCTGGTGAGCCATACTTGTAGCAGGGTCTGGTGTGCCCTGAATATCAACACTGTCTAAAGGGCTGTGTTTTGGGTGGGCCTGGTGTGCCTGGTATTTCATGGCTGGGTCTGGTGTACCCGAGGAAAATACAATGTTGTTGCCCGTTTGCCAAAAAACGTCTGGTATCTGGCAATATTCAAAGAGTTCTTGAAAATAAAACAAAGAAGACAAACTGAAGCGTGTGTGCACGGTGATTTATTTCAGTCTGAGAATAATGTATGATGTCCTCTGTCAAAGCTGTCACATGGAAACAAAACAAAAAGAAAAAAAAGTTCACAAGTCCTCTAATAAGAAAGGTGAAATTTACTGAGGGATGAACAGCTTTTGTGATAAGTCTAAAGATTTACGATTATTGAAATACAATAGTTATGGCCTTGACAACCGAAACACTGAAGTTTGTTGGTTTACAAATGAACTAATAATTGGCATCTATTCTTGAACATTACAAACTGGAACTACATGTATATGCTTTATAAACTGATCGTTTCGTCAGGGAAAATTAAAAGGGAAGGGACAACTTAAAATTAAAAACAGCGTGTTGATTTAAATCATCAACAGAAAGAAATATACATTTCTACAACAAGCTCCCTCACCCCCCCAGACAAATAAAATATACCAGAAATAGAAAACAAACATCTACGTGTAGTTCCAAGGCTGCAGTAGGCACTTACAGTAGGTACTTGCAGTAGGGGATACAGAGACGTCCAGCATTTGCATTAAAGTTAAGGGAGCAGTTGGATCCTGCTTCACGGTGACAAAAACATGCAGCGTACATGAGAGAGTACAAAAAACCACACCAAAGAACAAGGGGACAAAGATTGACAAACATCAAAGCTCAGGATGCAGAAACATAGGAATAAACTACGGAAAGAAAGAGAGGAGCTCCGCTTACCCAGTGAAGCTTTGAGACCCCTCATTTTGTTGGAGATTTTAAGCTCTTTCATATAAAATTGAAGTTGACAAGGTCAAAGCATTTTGAAATTTTCATGATTTTGCCTAATACGAGATGCGAGACACAAGATGCGAGATACGAAATGTGAGATACAAGATTGGAAATCGTAACGCGAGATTCTAAAGCCGAGATGCGAGATGGCAAATATTGAACACCATATTACCTAGTTTGGATGACTTACCTAATGGAGGTCTATGTCTGCACGGTCAATCATGCGGTAGCTCCAAAAGATCAGAACTTGAGGAAGGTCGATAGTTTCCTTGAGGCTTGAAATACATAGGCCTACTGTGCATATGTACACTGTACAGTATCCTAGGCCAACATGCTGTCCATCCTCCATGGTTCATGCATGCTAAGATTCTCACAAATCAAGCAGAATCACAATAGTAATAGCTACATGTACATAGGAGTACATATCACATTGAACAACTCTCCATGTCGTTACAAATGGGCAATTCCGTATGGGAAATGAGAAAAATGGCTAATTTTAAAGTTGATCAAATAGAAATTAAATTGACTGTGCTTTGCTAATAAATGTACACTTGGCATGGAGCAAAAAACCATTTTTGAAAATAATGTTTGGTTTCCCGGAAAATCGAATTTGAAATTTGATATTCTTTTTGGCTTAAATTAAGGACCCCTGAAGCTAAATACTGTAAAATGTCCCAAATCCTAAATGCTTAATTAATCCCTCTGAATAGTGTATAATTGCAAAGGTTTGGAGCCATAGATGCTTGTGTCAGAGGCACTTCCTTCCTCTGGATATGGTACTTGAGATTTGGGTTGAACTACATGTAGCTGTAATTCCATTTGTTGCGGACAAAACATCTCCAAACAAGTCCTTTCATGGGCACAGTAGTTGTGTGTTATCAATAGAGGGCGCTCTGCCCGCACCGCGCAGTGCCGAACAATCCATTTTAGTTTATACATGGTTCACGAGCATTTTGACAAGTTATACGTCACCAAATTCCCATTTTGCTTCCATTCCGTCAGCTCAGCAAAGTGAGTCGTTTTCTTTATTTATCCTTTAGTTATTGCCTTAGGATAAAGGCAATAAGATAAGCTATTATTAAGCCATTATTAAGTTATTTTTCCAGGGCAAACAAATTGCAAGATTTTTCCGAATACATGTATGATGTCCGAGTTTTGGGCAACCACGTTTCACATGTATGTAAGACATGTTATGTTACACATGTATATGTATAATACAATGTCGCACATGTGTTACGTTTAGACAATGGATGTAAGGGTGTATTTAACTAGAGGTCTAAAGTTTGTGACCAGGATTTATGACGGTGGCATATAGGTTTGTCTACATAATTTATTCCTTTTGTGTATTATTTTCAGTCGAACCATCACAACCGTCATCATCATCGACACCATTGTCATTGTCAGCGTCGTTATACAATATCTATCGACAACTGTATGTTAGACATCAGCCATATCAACTGTCATCAGATATTGTCATCACTGGGATCCATCACACCTTTGATAACTGTCACATGAGCCGAATTGCATCATCCCAGTATTTTTTGCCATCATTTGGAGACACCCTTGTCCACTAGCCAAACAGTTGAGACACATGAGACATTGTTCATGATACAGCAACACCATTGGTTTATTTCTTGCCAGTCAAGACATTAAAGGAGAGTTAAGGACAAGTAGACACTATAACTGAATTTTAGATGTGTGTTGATTGCTGAGTTTACAGCGACAGATTAATGTCAAGTAGCGTGGGCGCTACATTAAGTTCGATTTGGGCTCAAGTTCAAGGATCAACTGTTCATGATGGCTACCGCAGACACAAAGGACATTGCCTCGGATCCCCAGCAACAAACCGTGAAGGAACTGAGAGCAGAACGAAGTCAACTTAGATCAAATATCACGCAGATTATAAAGAAAGTCAAGTCCCTCATGTCTGATCCAGAAAACTTTGAAGAAGTTTCTTCCTTGGCGAAATCCATGGAAGACAATCTCGCCCAGTTCATGGCAGTTCAGACCACATATGATGCAGCACTCACGAGTGCGGCCCAGAAACGCAAGTCAAGGGACTTTCAGGAAGCAGTTGTTGCTGAAACGTCCGAGATAGGTGACATAATTCAAACCTGGCTCCTTGGTGCACGGAAAGAAGTGGAAGATGACCAGAAGCAGGAAACACTCCAGTATCCTTATCCGTCCAGTCAACTCGGGAGACAGACGGGCCCCAGAAGTACTGTGACAGACCGCTCCATAGCTTCTAGTGCTAAACTTCATGCAGCTGCAGAAAGGGCAGCCCTGGAGGCCAAAGCTGCAAGTGAAAAGCAACGACAAGCTCTTGAGGAGGAGGAGTTAAGGCTACGCCAACAGCGCAGACAGATTGAGCTGCAGACAAAAATTGCCAGAGCTGCTGCTATGGAGAAGACATATGCTGAGTTCGAGAAACTTGAAGGCCACTCAGCACCAGTGGAAAACTCCACCCCAAATGCCCAGCCTAAGGACAAGGATGAAGAACCCAGAACACCTTTGAGAGCCAAAGAAAGTGAGGAGGGTCATCAAGTGGTTGACTTTCCTTCGCCTATTTCCCCCATCGCTAACACCACAAGTGTTGCAGATATTCTGACGCAGATGCTTAACACTAGTCAGCAGCAGCAACAGTCATTGGTAGACACCCTGCAGTTGCCAAAGACTGAACTTATGACATTCAATGGAGACCCCATCGAGTATTGGCCGTTTATCCGTGCTTTTGAAAACACAGTAGAGAGAGAATCGGTTGGCGATGCAGCTAAGCTGGCCCGCCTGCAGCAGTATTGTACCGGTCCAGCCAAAAAGCTTATCCAGTGCTGTGCAGTCAAGTCTCCAAGTGAGGGCTATTTGTTGGCCAGAAAGCTGCTCAAGGAGCGCTTTGGTAATGAGCACGACATCTGCGAGGCATGGATAAACAAGATAGTCACCCGACCCGACATTCGTGACAACAAGGCCCTGCGAGACTATGCAGATGACTTGCGAAATTGTCGTGAGACTCTCGACACCATGGGAAAGCTCAGTGAGATCAACACCGGCAGGAGCCTAACTCAGATTGTTGAAAAGCTGCCTTGGGACCTGCGGAAAAGCTGGCTTAAGAGGGTCCACCATATCAAGACGGTCGAGAGCAAAGTTCCTACCATTGATGATGTTGTAAAGTTCGTTGCAGCATCAGCGGAGCAAGTCAATGATTCCGTATTTGGCAAGCTAGTCAACCGAGATGACATGAGCAAGTCACGTAAGAACGTCAAGCAACAAAGTCAGTCCAGATCGAAACAGCGATCAACTTTCTCTGTACAGGCACAGCCGGCATCTGCTCCTCAGCTGCGGTGAAATATCAAGCAGCACCTGTGTCAACATCGCATCTCAGAAATGAAAAACCGCCACCCGTATGTGCATATTGTGGACAAGCACATGGGCTCTTTGGCTGTGCACCCTGGAAAGGTCTGAGAGTTGCTGACAGACTGAACTTTGTCTTGGGCAAGCAGTTGTGTGTGAATTGCCTTCAGCCAGGTCATCACGCCCGTGAATGTAGAAGACAGGCAGTTTGCACTGTGCCAGGATGTGGACTTAAGCATACCAAGTTCCTACACCTGCCCCGTACGAGGAGCGATGACTCACCTCCGAGTCAAGCCTACGGCAATCCCACTCCAGTTGTTTCGCAGCTGCCAAGCCACCCAACTCCAACCGAATCTAGTCAGTCGACATCAAGCGCTTCATCCCATGTGACATGTAGTGCCACTGGGGCCGGCGTCAGTAAAGTGGCCCTACCCATTGTTCCAGTCAGGGTGCGACAACATGGAAGTTCCACAGAAGGTGTAATCACCTATGCATTGTTGGACTCTGGTTCAACACAGAGCTTTTGCTCTGAAGCTTTGAAGGAGAAACTTGGAGTACCAGGAAGGCATGAAAGGATGAAGTTGACAACCCTTGAAAACCACGACACACCCATTGATACCTTTGCCGTCACCCTTCAAGTCACCGACATGAATGATGACAACATTCTTGTCATGAAACACGTGCTAACCAGGCCCAAGTTCCACGTCAGTTCCAACTGCCTTGTGACCCAGAAAGAGTTGACTAGATGGCCACACTTGCGTGATATCCCCTTGCCTGACATCGATGCAAGAGAACTTCACTTACTCATTGGGCAAGACAATCCACTAGCTTTGACACCAAAGGAAGTTCGCGAAGGTGGCCCAGGCCGTGAGGACTATCCCTGGCTGGACCTTGAATGGACCGATTGGAAATGGGCAGACGAAACACGTGGCTTCACACTTCACACAGACCGACAACGACCTCCAGCGCCTTGTTGAAAGGTTCTGGAAAATAGATGACATTGGAAGTAATGAGCCCGCTATGTCCATCAATGACCAGAAGGTAGTTTCCATGTGGGAACACTCTCTGTGTCTAGACGAAGGTCACTATAGTCTAGACATTCCATTTAAGATCAGGCCACCCCGTCTTCCAGACAACAAAGCCATTGCTGAACACCGATTGAGTCTGCTTGGTAGGCGTCTGTCACAAAACTCTGACATGAGAGAAAAGTATGTTGCCAACATGTCTGACCTACTTGCTAAAGGCTATGCAGAGGAAGTACCAGAAGAGGAGTTGGACAGGTCTGACGGAGCTGTATGGTATTTGCCACACCACCCGGTGGTGCATCCAAGAAAACCTGGCAAAGTCTGAATTGTATTCGATTGCTCGGCAAAGTACTGTGGCACATCCCTGAATGACAACGTATACCAAGGCCCAGACTTGACCAATCAGCTCCTGGGAGTTCTCCTTCACTTTCGTCAAGAAACCATTGCCTTGATGGCTGATATTGAAGGAATGTTTAACCAGGTGAAAGTGAATAAACCAGATCGTGACGTCTTGCGATTCTTGTGGTGGAACAACGGTTTCAACGAAGATCCGAAGACATGCCGCATGACGACCCATCTCTTTGGTGGAGTCTGGTCACCGAGCACTGCCAACTTTGCCTTGAAATGCACAGGAAGAGACAACGTTAGTCGATTCGATTCCGAGACAATCTCCACCATTGACAAGAACTTTTATGTGGACGATTGCCTCACATCGGTGACCACGGTTCAGGCCGCTTCAAGTCTCATCAGTCAGCTTTGTCAAGCTTTGTCACTCGGGGGCTTTTCATCTGACCAAATGGCTCAGTAATTCAGGAGATGCTCTGCGAACAGTTCCAGAAGCCGACCGAGCTAAGGGGGTTCCCACTGTTGACATGGATCGTGAGATGTTGCCAACTGAACGTGCCCTTGGGGTGTTGTGGGATACTCAAGCTGACATGTTCACATTCGATGTGTGTTTGAAGGACAAGCCGCTAACTCGCAGAGGGCTGTTAAGCACGATCAGTTCACTCTACGACCCGCTTGGCTTTGCCTGCCCCTTTGTGTTGACAGCCAAAATTCTGTTCCAGCAGCTGTGCAGGCTGAGGGTTGAATGGGACAGTCTCATGCCTGATGACATCGCCCATCAGTGGAATGGCTAGAAGACAGATTTGCCAAACCTGAAGAACATGACGGTACCTCGCTGCTTAAAGCCACTTGGTTTTGGAGAAGTCACATCTGCACAACTCCACCATTTTTCTGACGCTTCAGAGAAAGGGTATGGTGCAGCAACATATCTGCGGATTCAGGACACCAGTGGCAAGATGCACTGCCAGCTAGTCATGGCCAAGGCGAGGCTCGCACCAATCAAGACAACAACCATTCCACGTCTAGAACTCATGGCAGCCGTCATATCAGTCAAGCTAGACGAGCTAGTTTGTCAGCATTTGTCGATGCCCCTGGAAGAGTCGACGTACTGGACTGACAGTACAATTGTACTACACTATCTTCAGAATCAGGAGAAACGCTACCAAGTATTTGTAGCCAACCGGGTGTCAAGGATTCTGGAGCACACTAGTCCAGCCCAGTGGAGATATGTCGAAACCCAAACAAATCCAGGCGATGATGTTTCTCGCGGCATGACAGCTGAAGAGCTTGTCCTGAATGATCGATGAATCTCTGGACCACGATTTCTGTGGGAAGACAAAAGTGAGTGGCCTCCACAACCAGATTTGAGCCACAAGACACTACCTGATGAAGCCGAGGTGAAAAGGGACACTGGGGTGTACAGTACCATGTCAAGGAAAGACGGAACCGACATACTGGCAGCCCTTCTGAAGAAGTTTTCATCTTGGTACCGGTTGAAAAGGGCAGTTGCCTGGCTTCTCAGGGTCAAAGCTGTCTACTCGCAAGAGTCCAAAAGAGAGAGAGAGATAGGAAATTGATGGGACGTCTGACTGTTAGGGAAATCCTGGTGGCAGAAGATGCCATTGTGATGGCCATTCAGAAAGACAACTTTAATGACGCCACTCTGAAGTCGAGCAGTTATTGCAAACTCTCTCCATCAAGGTTCAGCGATGGCATAATTCGCGTTGGAGGACGTCTTGCCGACACACCCCTGATGAGTGATGAAGCCAAACATCCCCGATTATTACCAGCGAAACATCCAGTCATCCCCTTGATTGTGAGGCACTACCATGTGGCATCAGGACACGCTGGAGCTGAGCGCACACTCGCAGAAGTTAGACAGCGCTTTTGGATCATCAAGGGCCGTGCAGCAGTCAAGTCTATTGTCTTCAATTGTATCCCATGTCGTAGAAGGAAGGCACCCACAGCGACACAAGTTATGGCTGATTTGCCTCAAGACCGCGTCACACCAGGCCATCCACCCTTCACCATGGTCGGCGTAGACTATTTTGGGCCGTTTGTGGTCAAAAGAGCCAGGAGTGAGATGAAGAGGTGGGGTTGCCTTTTCACTTGTCTAGCCACAAGAGCTATCCATCTAGAGGTCAGCTACACAATGGAGACAGATTCGTTTATAAATGCTCTTCAACGTTTCATCAGTCGTAGAGGTGCACCAGTAGAAATCAGGTCGGACAACGGCACCAACTTTGTCGGTGGGCAGCGAGAATTGCAACAAGCTGTCAAGAGCTGGAATCAAGACAAGATCAGCGATTATATTTGTCTGAAGGAGGTCCAGTGGGTCTTTAATCCGCCTGCCGCATCCCACTTTGGAGGCGTTTGGGAGCGCCAAATAAGGACTGTTCGCTCAGTCTTGAATGGTCTTCTCGGGCAACAGACACTCGACGATGAAGGATTGCATACTCTGATGTGTATAGTTGAAGGCATTGTAAATGGTCGCCCCTTGACCAAGTTGTCAGAGGATCCTGATGACCCGGAGCCGTTGACACCCAACCACCTCTTGCTTCTCCGCTCAGGCCCACAGTTACCACCAGGAGAGTTCACGAAGCAAGACATCTACAGACGCCGGTGGAGACAAGTACAATATCTGGCAGACGTGTTCTGGCGTCGGTGGTCAACAGAGTATCTGTCATCTCTGCAGGAACGGCAGAAGTGGTTGTACCCGCAGCGGAACATTAGGAAAGGCGATCTGGTTCTAGTCAAGTATGAAAACTCCCCTCGAAACCAGTGGCCGCTAGGTCTGGTCACTGACGTCTATCCAGGCAAGGACGGCAGAGTAAGGACCGTCCCGGTGAAAACACGAGCCGGCATATACGACCGACCCACAGACAAGCTTTGCCTTCTTGAGGGAGTGGATATGGGACAGTAGAGCAGACCGCTTCCAGGAGTACAACTGTGAATACTTTCACGTATTTCAGCCTTTTTGAAAGCCTTTGGGACATTTTCATTTAACTGTTAGAATATTTTGTCGCATTTTTGGTTTATTTTTGTAATTCCCCTATCAGGTCATTAGGGGCCGGGATGTTGCGGACAAAACATCTCCAAACAAGTCCTTTCATGGGCACAGTAGTTGTGTGTTATCAATAGAGGGCGCTCTGCCCGCACCGCGCAGTGCCGAACAATCCATTTTAGTTTATACATGGTTCACGAGCATTTTGACAAGTTATACGTCACCAAATTCCCATTTTGCTTCCATTCCGTCAGCTCAGCAAAGTGAGTCATTTTCTTTATTTATCCTTTAGTTATTGCCTTAGGATAAAGGCAATAAGATAAGCTATTATTAAGCCATTATTAAGTTATTTTTCCAGGGCAAACAAATTGCAAGATTTTTCCGAATACATGTATGATGTCCGAGTTTTGGGCAACCACGTTTCACATGTATGTAAGACATGTTATGTTACACATGTATATGTATAATACAAAGTCGCACATGTGTTACGTTTAGACAATGGATGTAAGGGTGTATTTAACTAGAGGTCTAAAGTTTGTGACCAGGATTTATGACGGTGGCATATAGGTTTGTCTATATAATTTATTCCTTTTGTGTATTATTTTCAGTCGAACCATCACAACCGTCATCATTATCGACACCATTGTCATTGTCAGCGTCATTATACATTATCTATCGACAACTGTATGTTAGACATCAGCCATATCAACTGTCATCAGATATTGTCATCACTGGGATCCATCACACCTTTGATAACTGTCACATGAGCTGAATTGCATCATCCCAGTATTTTTTGCCATCATTTGGAGACACCCTTGTCCACTAGCCAAACAGTTGAGACACATGAGACATTGTTCATGATACAGCAACACCATTGGTTTATTTCTTGCCAGTCAAGACATTAAAGGAGAGTTGAGGACAAGTAGACACTATAATTGAATTTTAGATGTGTGTTGATTGCTGAGTTTACAGCGACAGATTAACGTCAAGTAGCGTGGGCGCTACACCATTACCAAAAAGTTACAGAAGTTTTTCTCCTGGCCTCATTTCTTTCAGAATTATTCCACCATTGTAAATTTCCTTCCTTAATCTGCCTACTAATAACCTCAAACACTAAATTCTCAAATATAAATATTTACTCCTTTGGAAACATTGGTAACGGAATTACATGGTAACAGAATTACATGGGGAAACGGAATTACATTGCAGAATCATGTATGTCTTGCGGCCGTGTTTGGTTAAAGAGGGCAGCAATCACAATTATGTTTCTTTCTTTTACATGTACCACTAGAAGGCAGCAATTTATGACTTATTTGCATATGCACATTGCACATGCATCTACAAGACTACAAATTTGGTGAGTATTCTATTCAGGAGCACTTTCTTTTCACAGTGGTAATTTAAATGAGTGATTACTTAAAAAGTACTTGCATCAATGATCATACTCATTACAAAATGCATTATTTTGCACTTTCACTTAAGCATACTTAACATACTGTACATACATAGGCTTACTTGCAGTGTACATGTATGACATGTGCAGCACTGATGTACTCAAACAAGCTACATGTAGTACACATAATTATAGTTTATCTCAGCATTATATTATTTGATGTTATTACATGTACTCTAATCTAAAGAGCTTATTATGCTATGAAGGCACCAGGTGTAATAACTATGTAAACAGATTTTGTTGTTGACTTTTTAGGCCTATGCTTGAAAAAGTACCACATAAAAAAGTTTGAGGTACTTGTAATTATACATGTGAATATAATGAGCTCAAGGTAAAATTATTTTTGAAATCCTATATAAAGAGGGCTCATTAAAATAATCATTATTCAAATCAGCCTTTTTGAAGGGGAGTATATAAATGTACATGTATAGGCTATGTGCTCAATCTACAAGTTTGAGTCAAAATAACACAGCCGACCAATATCTTTTCTTTGTTCATAGGTACACTGTACATGTAAAATGCCTCTCACAGCAAAAGAAAAGATGCGAGCATACAGGGAGCGTATAAAGCAGGACCCTGACGAAGTTGAACAGTGAGGGAGAAGGACAGAAATGGAAAGTCTGCTAAAAGTGCAAGAATGACTGCGTGTGAAAAGCTTGTGCAAAAAGAGAAAAATCAAAAAGCTGTAGCAATACATCTTGCTAAGAAAAAAGTGATGTCTTCACCTTCTGCAAAATGTGCATGTACTCCAGGTCAAATTCAAGTTATGAATTTAGTGCATGTTCCATTCAGGTCACCTCAAGCTTTGGGAAAAGTCAAGCAGAAGGTGATGAAGGTTTTGCCACATTCTCCCAGGAAAAGAAAAGCAGTGGTTGAAGCACTCGTTGCTGATGTGGGGCTGTCTTCCAAGACCATAAAAATGCCAAGAATTGATGATGGTGAGAGTGGTGCTGGAAACAGTGGTATTAGTAATGAGACAAAGGAAAAAGTAATTGATTTCTATTTGACAACATCATGGATGTGTCCTGGACGGAAAGACACATACATAATTCGAGCACTTGGAAAAGAAAAACAGACTATACTGAAGCATTATATGCTCACTTCACTCAAAGAAGCCCATGCTATGTTTCTGGATGAAAACCCAACCCATCACATTTCATTTTTCAAGTTTGCTGAACTCAGACAAAACAAGTCCAGTTGCAAGGGGACATACCACACAACTCCTGCCTTTGCAAATATCATGAGAATGTGTGCCTGCTCTTACAATCCTTGAGTAAGGCAGGCCTTCAGATTCCAACTGATTTTCGCAGTTTTCTTACCCTGGTTGTATGTGACCAAAATAGTGAAAATTGCATGTCAGGAAAATGTGATGAATGCCCGGGAATTGGGAAACTTGCTCCTCCTGATGACACTGCTGAGAAAAAATAAGTTGGCTGCAGTGGGATGGGAAAGCAAATTGACATGTGTTCGAAGGAACTGTAGCAGACTGCTTTCAAGTACTCAAAGAACCACAGATGGATAGAAGAGAACAATTTACTTTCAACTAGGCACAAGTTTGGATTATAAGAGCTGTGGTTAACTAAAATTTAAACATGATTGGTACCTTAAATACTGTATGTGCAGTCATGTCCAATTGTAAGTGGCACCTTTTTGAATAATCTTTCACAAGACCCTTTCTTTTTCTTTTTGAGCACTACATGTACAAGTCTCCTACATGTACTGAATACCAGTGCGACCATGCCCTAGGGGATGGTTCCACCCAGTTGACTAGAGATGGCCAACTACGGTAGCGTGTATTCGGATACATGTACATGTAATTCACTCCAGATACCTGCAGTGTACATGACTGCATTGCAGTAGTACAAGACTCTTTGTTTTCAATGTTTATTGTAGTTTGAATGATTTGTGCCAAAAGATGACCTCATTCAGCACATGTTGGCTATCTCAATACTTTGGGATCATGCACATGATGTCAGATGAAGTTATTTGGCACACATGGTCAATTATATTGTGATTTCGGAGCTCATTAGGTTATTCCTAATTCGTGGTTTGTAAGTATGTAATTCAGTGACCATGTTTAATGTTTACTGTTGGATATATATGGAAGCAAGTGTTAGCTCCCAAACTGAAGCAGGATTAAAAAGTTTGAAGCCAAGAAATATTCTTGTAGTAACTTCCTGGCTTCTGATCACAACTCTGGGTTCACAAGTTAGAAATTTCATGTTCTTTTCCAGTAAATTCTTGTTGCTAGGTACAAAAATTGAATTATCTTTCAGCGAGGCATACAGATGCATTGAATGATGGTTTATTTTATATGGTTAAAGCTGAAAAACATGCCTAGAGTAAGAAAAAAATAACTGCTTTTCAATAATTGGCATTTTTCAAGGTACATTTCACAAGTGTAATTCCGTTACCACTACCTCTTTTTGAAAAATGAAAGAGTATGGAATATTTGTAAATATCAATACTCTAAAACTGCTGCAATAAAGTTGAAACCATAGTGAAAACAGATAAATGTGTAGCTGTGGTCTTCATGTTATAGATTTCAGAGAATTTCCTTTTCAAATTATGTTTGAAAAAGTCCATTTTCTGACGTAATTTCGTTACCAAAATATCCTGGTCCTTGGATCTTTCTACAAGTAGTATGTTTTAATCTTTTATTACTGGTATGATGGTAGGGCTATAGCCAGACCTTATTAAAGATATTGTAGTTAGGTAGGTAAAAGGACTAATTCATAGCATGGAAAATAACAGTCAATTTTGTTCTGAAATGTAATTCCGTTACCGCGGAATTGCCCAAATACAACGTACGGGCACGGCAGGTACTGTACACACCACTACCACTGCAGTCGAGGCGAGGTCACACAAAGTCAACCATGCCAGCTGATCCAAGGGAGCAGGCACATTCTTCTTCATTCAACAATTCCTCCACGGTTCTACGAAATAACGGAATATACACACAGCAAAGGCTCCATGGTTGCCATGCAAGATCCTCCAAGATTCCTGCAGTGTGCGCGAACTTAGACGGAAAATGATGATTTTTCAGAATCCACATGCACTCTTGCTGCTACATGTACATGTACATGGACGTGTAGGTGTACTGAACACCATACCTACAGAACGTGGCTCGACATCACACTATACGCATGTACATACATGCATACTGTACATGTACATGAATACCACATGCGTTCTAGGAAGCCACAGCCTGACCACCTCCCGTACACATGTGTACTACAGTGCTTCCAGCCGCAGCCACTTGGTTGTGACTGTGATTGTGGCTGGGCTGTGGGATGCAACTGACTTTCTCAAAACTTCAGTCACATTGCACCTTGATGATGTGCAGTCAAGTACATTTCTGTACAGTACTTGCATATTTTATTTTTTCATTTCATTTATTTCCACAGTGTTCACAAATAAATACATGTACATAATTATCTATAAAAAATGGTTCAACAAGAGAGTGAAGACTGAAGGGGGGCCCAAAAGAAGCTAAGCTTGTGAAAATGGGGCCCTTGTACATACATATAATGAGCGCTTTGAGCCAAAATACAACGTGCATATAATTATTATAATCATCAACAATAAAAGTGATTACGGTTCAAAACAAATACTGGACTTATAAAGACGTTACCCTATAGAACATAAATTACACAATACAGACAAGGACAAACAACGGGCAGTACATAATGCCAATTTGAGGACTATGAGGTATCAAGTGTATGTACAACAATTAATTAGATCAGCAATAACCATTCAATAACATGGATTTAAAGGTTCACTTAAAAGTTGAAAAACTTTTACTTTGTCTCAATGAATTACTGAATGAATTCCATAACTTTGGACCATGATATCTAATAGTTTTTTGTGCAAAAGAAGTACGAGTTGATGGGAGGTGAAAACAAAGAGCTTGCCGGGTAAGATGAGTGTGTAAGCAATAAGGCTTATTGCCAAAAAGATCAGTTTTGCAGAGGTCAGTGGCTTCAGAGCAACTACAAAACATGTTTCCATCAGGATCAACACTTGATAGTTGTGTAGATCATGGTGTATGGCTATCAATCATCCAACAAAACTGCCTTATGCTTCACCTAGATCAGCTCACAAGAAGACATATGAATGAAGGAAATACATGTACATGTACTTACCAGACTTACCTGATTAACCATGCACGCATCAGTCTGTCAGTGTGAAGTAAATGATCAGCCGACACCTGCAGCTGGCGTGTTGATTCAGGAATGTAGGCAGTAGCGAAGGAACCACCTGCATAATGGGTACACTGTACTGAAGTGCACTAGTAGTAGTGCCCACATACACACTTGGACATTCCGCGGAAATCAACCATGTCAAATTTGGGTTCGTTGTCCCTCCATTTCAAGTCTTACATTATCAGTACAACCATGGAGGTAGGAAAAGATAAAATCAGATCAAGTCGGATAATTATCTTCCAGCCATGCCACTAACGAAATCAGGAAACGGAGCTCAGCCTAGCGTGGAGCATTTCCTACCTGCATGCGTGGAGGTAAGAAAGTCATACGTACATGTACATGTACGATGATCACTCTCTCTCGACCAGATCCCCGTATTGTACTTTTCTGAGGAACAAGGTCATGAAGGAAGGCATGTACAGTATGTACATGTACTGTACATACATAAAAATATGACTGTCACAAAAGGTTCTGGTGGGCGATAAGATTGGACCGAGGGCTCACTACTACTGGTAGTTCCGCATTCTTGTACACAAGTACATTTGTACATGTTACATGTACTGTTCAGGTAGTACACGTGTATGTACATGTACTGTACATGAACACTGTACATGTACATGTACAGTACATCTATACATAGTACATGCACACTGTCCTGGTGGACCTATGGCCACGTGTGCACAGCACTATCCGGTTTCTTCCAGGGCCACTCCCCTACCACCACATTATGAATAATGCAGTATTTTTCTGTTTGGTGTGGGTGTTTCCTCCAAGAAAGTTACATATTTATAGCAAACTATTTTCTGGAATCCCCACTCCCCTAAACGTGTTATGAATAATGAAACAGAAAGTTTGCTACATATTCTACCTGCAGATGGCCGTAACCACACGTATTGAATCTTAAAGACCTCTCGGTATAATCGCCGGACAAAAGGGAATTGGTTTTAGAGACGAAGGAGGGGAGGGATAAATTCAAAATCAATGGGAATTCGGGCTTAATGGAGGGGAGAAGAAAATCAGCGCCCTCAGTTGTTCAGAGGAGCATGGATTTTCAAAGAAATGGGTGCACTATTCAATGCGTTTGACCAAACAGGAGGAAATAAATTTTATTTGTTGAATTAGAGTGTAAAATTGTATAAAAACTGTGCCTGAGACAAGTAATTGCAGCTACACTTTTATGACTTAAGATCTATATTCATGCATTACATGCACTTTGATTTAGGGGCAAAAATAAATGACAGGTCTACTGACTTAGGGCAGATCGTGGGGATGCAAAAATGTTTAACAAAAATGTTAAAACAATACACTTTCTTTTATTGTATTCTGTTTGTTGTTGGGAAACTGATTCTTTAAAATCTAAGGCAACATAGCTCACAAATGTAAGTAAATAAGTGTGGGAAAATGAGGACATGTTCAGTTTTAGAGGAAGAGGAAACTCCTGGACAAATAACATTAGTAAACCCACAAAATCGGAAAAGGATTGAACACACAATCCACATACTGTCCCCCGGGGAATTAATCCTTGGTCACACAGGTGACAAGCACGACAAGTATCATTGTAGCACCCTGACTCCACAGTCTGCAAAGAACTTGGAATCATATTTTTTTCGACAGGCTCTGCAACTGCAGGGGGTTATCAGATCCGAACTGGACATGCAAACAACGTCAAAAACATGTCACTCTTTTCAGGCTTCAGAAGCTCAACATTAAATTCTAAAGTTGGGTTGGGGTCTAGTCATTGTCTATTCAATGGCTATTGTTTAGTTTGTAAATAAAATTTCGAGGTGTGGAAAGCAGCGTCCCGGAGATGTTGCGCTTTCAAAAATGATTCAACCAATGCTGTTTCAACATGTACAATAAGAACACTGTTTGAAATTCAAATGTAAAACAAAATTGTTCAAACATAACATCTACTTTAAACAATGTTGTTTATAAGCTTTACTCAAATAGCAAAATGAATTATGTTTCAAATTATTACTTAGCTGCGCGGGTATTCTGGAATTAATGCAGCAATTCAGCAGAATCCCTTCTTGTTGCCTCTTCTTACATCCAGGTAAAATCCATCTTCCTCATCGTCTCCGCTCGTTGTTTCCATTTTTATATGAAACGGTCTCAGAGTGAGTCTGTCCACTCAAAGCTTTTGTTTCTGTTTTGCTTGGGTTAATACGAAATCAATTTTACTCCATTGAGATATGGTGATTGCATCTCTATGAAATAATGTAGTGATAGCGAATCACAATCCACGGAATCCTGCCTCAGTTGACTGGTGGATGTGCATCAGCTGACTGAATGGCAGCAAAATTTCTGATCAGATTTCAACTGACCCCGCCGAATTCATAATAAAAAACCAAAACTTCAATTTCAGTTTAGAAAAACTGCATAAGCCCTCTCAAGTTTGGGCTTCATAATTTAACACGTTATCTCAATTTTTGGGGTGTGCTGCAAGGTCGAAACATAGAAAATGGTCGTCAAGGCTCTAGCAGAGTATGGCACGTGATGATGCTGATGATGCACGATGATTTTTCGAGCGGATACAAGGACAGTCGAGACAATTATGTAGCAGTTTGAACAATAGAGGACTTAGTGTATACATGTAGATAGGCATTAAGATGAAAAAAAGCGCCGATCTTCTCCTTTTCAATTTTCTTTTCCAATTCTCATTATTTTATCGTCCATTTCTAAAATGAATTAAGGTGGCGTCTTATTTAAAAATGTCGTTCCACCCGACAACTGAATTACCGTGACGACATTAAGCAGAATGGGTTAAAATACAATTTAGTTTTGTATGATCATTTTTGTTGAACTGCTTATAAGATACGTTAAACTTTCATATAGCAAGACTGACTGGTAAAATTACAAATACACGACAAAAGCCGACCACATCTTTTTAAGGGTTGTGCGCGAAACACCTCCAGTATGCATCGTTACAATTAATGCTGAAAACGCTCCCTACAAAGTCTCACAACAAAGTTTATCCCTTTCAGCACGGGATATATTGATTTTTTGATTAACGAGGAGTGTACTGTTCAGGAATATACTTAACAGTTTGGCAACCCCTCGATCTGCCCTAATTCAGGAGACCTGTCATTTATTTTTCCTCCTAAATGAAAGTACACTTAGTGCACGAATTTGGATCTTAGGTCTTAAAATTGTACCTGCAGTTACTTTCTTAGGCACAATTTTCATACAATTTTATGCTCTTATTCAACAAATCAAAAGTATTTTAAACCCCTGTTTGGTCAATCGCGGTGAAAAGTGCACTTATTGAAAGTCCATGCTGTTGTGGATACCTGAGGGCGCTTGTTTCCCCAAAGTTTTTTTAAGGCGTTTCATTTTTTTCTCCCTTCATTCATTGAGCCCGAATTCGCCTTCGATTTTGAAACTACCTTTCCTTTTTCGTCTCTAAAATCATTTCCGTTTTGTCCGGCTATATACCCAGACGTCTTTCAGATTAAATGCACGTTTTCAAAGAAGCGACCATTTGCAGGTATGTGGCGAACTTTCTGTTGCATTATTCATGTCTATTTAGAGGGCGTGGTTCCAGACAAGTTTTGCATTATTCATAAACTCGGTGGAAGGAAGTGGCCGGGGAAGAAACCAGAAGTGCCGTACACGTGACCGTAGCTCCCTGAGGGTAATGTACCGTACATTCGTGAAGTCATGCATGTACTGATGTTAAACCTTCACCTTTATGACCTTGTTTCCCAGAAAAGTACTTTCTAGGGGATCTGGTCGAGGGTGATCGTCGTGCGTCTGTTCATACATGGCTCTACGTGTGCATGTACAGAACGCAGAACTACCAGAAGTAGTGAGCCCTGGGCCTCGGCACGGGTACGGTCGGCATTGTATGGCACACCACGGCCCTTCGTGAAGTCATATCATGTACTGATGTTAGGCCTACACCTTCATGACCCTTGTTTCCCAGAAAAATACACTGCAAGGGTGGATCTGGTCATGATCTGGTCGAGAGTGCATCGTGCGTCTGATTTTCTTACTTCCAGGATCCACGCCAGACTGACATGACTGAGCTGAGCTCCGTACCCAATTTCGTTACTGGGGGAAAATCATTCAGCTTGATCGGATCGTGGTTTAATAGTTGTAGACCCGGAATCCAATTTGACATGGTTGATTTTCGCCGAATGTCGGCGTAGTGTGTACACGGAGGCACATTGTACATGTACAGTGCACTTCAGTATGACTATAGGCTGTTCCTTCGTTTGTGCCTACATTCTGATCACCACGGCCAGCTGCAGGTGTCGGCTGATCATACATGTTACTTCACACTGACAGACTGGTGCATGGACAATCAGGTAAAGTCAGGTAAGTACATGTATTTCCTTGGCTCAGATGTCTTCTCGTGAGTCAGTTCACAAACTGACTTGCACTTGAAGCCTTAGCTTGCACGGTACATGTAAGTTAGTCACCTTGGAGGAATGCTGTCATCTTGGTGGAGCACAAGGCAGTTTGGTTGGATGATTGATTTGATTCAAAATCGTACGATTTTGGTGTGTCAGAAAAGGCTGAGGGCGTGTATGGGGTGCGTCAATGTACAGTCAAGGGACCGTCAAACAATATGTCCAATCTATAAATGTGCAAACTCGATACATTACACATGTCATACGAAGATCAAATGCTCCATGAAATCAACCAAAAATTCAGCACTATTTTAAGTTTTGCGATAGGCCTGCAATATTACTTTAAAAACTTACGATTTCACACACTGTAGAGAATAAATGCAAACAACCAAATCTAGCCCTACACCCAGAACTTTGGGGCCCAACGTCCGCTACGCATCCGCGAACCCCGCAGTACAAAATTTCTTTGAAACCCTCCGAATTCTCGGTTGTGTACCACAGTTTCGTGGATTCATTTCCCCCCACAGTTCTATGTATGGTAACTTACATATTTACATGTTATGTGCAAAGAACAAATCCAGCCCACATTATGCTGTTTGTCCAAAATCAAGCAAATAATTCCTGTTCTGTGTCTATATTCACTTGGTTCATATGTGTTCTTATGAAGACGAGCTACGACCAAATGGTTGATTACGGCTGCGATCGATACACAAGACATGGGTATTGGCTACAGCGACTTTCTGTATATGTGTGTGTCATTCTCAGCCGTGACTTGACTGACTGGTTGAAATGGCAGTTGGCTGCGACACGCTGCAATCACACGGACCAATCACAGGGCTTTTCATTATTTATGACGAGAGGTAGGAATGTCAAGCTAGACCTCAGTGCATGCACGACCAGTAGAGTACCGATTTCGTGCAAACCTTGGCCCCACTCTGCCGTTGACACGAGGGACATGACACCCGGAGACAAGAAGTTGGTAGACTCCCTACATGCACCACAACATACTCTGACTCAGATCAGAGCAACGGCTTTGTCTATGGTTGTCTCGCCCCCGTGTATTCCCAATTGACAGAGTATAGAGGGACATTTCTTCATCTTAAGAACGTACATGTATCATGAAATTATGTTCTTTTCAGATTGCAACTGATTCGAGACAAGAGGTTGGATTATTCCACTTAAGAAAAACTCAAACACTAACCCTAACTCCCTAGGCCCTTGCACTAGAAATAGTATTGAATCTAACAAACTCCAACAGCTGTACACAATTTCAGTAGTTCCTGGTACCAAACCTGCCAAACTCCAACAGGTCTCATACGGCATACAGTACTAAACCTGGCAAACTCCAACTGTTGGAGTTTGGCCAGTTTGGTACAGATGGGTCTGTGCATGGTCTACTGATTAGAAAAGGATGGTACCAAACCTAACAAAATGAGCCAATGTACTTACAATAGAAAATCAGAGTTTTGGGGAGTTCACAGGCATTTATTCATGGGTGAGCTCACGGCCGCTCCCTAGCACAGTTCCTGGTCAATTGTATATCTATCGTTGGAGCTAATTATGGCTTGTACTCTTTATCCCAGGCCCCTGCACTCGAAAAGTACACAACCTGTCAAACTTCAACACCCTCAAAACTGTTGAATTCTGATTAATTTGGTATGGATGGGTCACTGCTAAGGTATTACAAGGAGGAGGAGGTATCCAGCGCAGACGGGGCTTTAAACAAACCTCACTTCTCTCTGCATAATCATCCATCAGGGGCTCGGCCAGGACTTCACACTCCCAATCATCATCTTCATCACCCCCTTAACCGGCTCATACTCCACATTAAACAATCCATTCTCTCCCACTCCTAGCTCTCGTCTTTTATACCACACTTCCTCTCCATCCTCATCCAACCATAGATACTCAATCTCACATCCTATCACATCCTTTGCACACAAATCCACCTCTTGTAAATCTTCATTTGCCCAGTCTTCATCCACTTGCTTTCTTGTGTACTCATCCTTATCATCATCATACCGAAATACATACTTCCCATGCTTCTTTCTCTCAATCACACACACTGTCTTTTCCTGTTTTCCTTCACTCTCTGTACAATGCACCAACAATCTTCCTATAAAATCATCAGCATTCATACAGTACTTAGTCTTGCACTTTCACCGTTCACTGCTGTCTCATCTAGGCCATTATCTTTCTCCACGCACTCATCACTCATCAACACCTGTCTCATGTTTTCTCTCATCTCTTTCACACTCAGCAACTTTCCACCTTCTTTCTGTACCTCAATTGCACTTTCAACAAATACTTCTGATCTTTTTCACTCTTACCACGCAACATACCATTCATATCTTTAACACTCATCCACACAGGGCCACTGGCATTCATATCTTGCACAATCTTCCTCACTGCTTCTCTCTCGTGCTGCTCTCTTCTCTCTTTTGCCTCCTTCTCATGCATCGTCTTTCTTTTCTGAAATCTCCTCTTCCTCCTTCCCTCCATCACTTTTCTCCATCGGCTTCAACATCAGCGATATCTGGCGCCCCATCCTCACATCCCAGTCCAATGGGTCTCCTATACCCTAGGACTCCCTAGTTAGGTTTCCCCCTCAGTCAGCCTATGGGTCTTCTATACCCCTTGGCACCCAGCTATTCACTCTCCCACTGCCAACTCCAACTGACACGCTCCGGTAAACACACACACAGGGCATGCAGCCCCAGGATCCAGTGCAGCATCCATTGTTCCCGCCATAACTGTTCCCGCCTTAACGCCTCACCGAGCTAATCCCTACATCTGGATCCTTCTCTACACCATATAAGCTCCACTCCCAGTTAGAATCCTGCAGTCTCCTGAAGACGGACAGAGTACACTGTTCGAAACGTCGAGTTATTCCCCGGTTCTTCTCAGAACCACACATACTCAAAGAAGAGATAAATACATGGTGTTACCGCAATCTTTACTATAGACCATGTTGCATACTGGAAAGCGAATGAGTGTAGGGCTTGGCTGTTGTTTTACTCTGTGCCCGTACTGTGTGGAGTATTGCCTGACGATTATTATCAGCATCATCTTCAGCTTGTAGAATCTGTACACATAATGTGTAAAGATGAAATATCTCAAGCTGAGATAAGCTTAAGTGCACTGCAAACAAGTTGTCATCCACTATGTGTCACTATTTGGTGCCCAGCACTCCAACAGACTCATGACCGTCAATGTACACCAGTTGTTACATTTACCTGATGTTGTACAGAATCTGGGGTCACTGTGGGTGTGCAGTTGTTTTGCCTTTGAGAGTCTAAATGGGAAGCTGTTGAAAATGGTCCATGGTGCTAAAAAGCCTGTGGTTCAAATTGGAAATGCCGTTACAACCATGCTTCGTTAGGTGACAGGCTTGTGTGCAATTCAAAGGCAGCATCCTTGTATGATCATTTCCGAAGGCGTGGCAGAAAGTGCTGTTGAAATAAAGAGTACCAGGATGCAGTTACTCGTGCTTCTACAAATCTTTTGGGCTCACCAGTTTTCTCTTTTTTAAGGGTGCGGGTCAATAACAAGCTTGTTTGCAGCTCACAGCATGTTGCTCTGAAGAGCAGGGATTGCTCTGTTGTTCTGCTGCATGATAGAAGTTATGCAAGGGTTAAGATATTTATCAAATGTGCTTGTGAGTGTTCTCGCCTGTGCCACTGTGGAATTTCCAGGCCAACACATTTTGCGCTTGTGAAAAAATGTATGTTGTTCAGTGTGATGAGGTTGGAGTGTGCTCCAATGAACTGACTGACATCTCTCTTCCTCATTTCCGACTGGTTCAGAGTAAGAACAGTCAATTAGAGGCTATCCCGATTTGTTCCATCAAGGATGTATGTGTGTACATTTGTATTAGGTTAGGAGAAAAGCTTCCCAATTTGGAATTCATAGTTTCACCTCCAAGTTGCAAAGATAGTAATTGAATTAAATGCAGGTTAAATATACAAGTTGTGACAAAAAGAATGTTGTGTTTCCTGCAGATGAAACACTATGACTATCTGTGCACAGGTTTATAAGTTACATCTTCTAGAGCATGGAGGCACTGGATGAGAGTGCAATGATGTGACTTGAAGTCCCAAAATAAATTGAAGTAATTGACAAGTGAAAATACTGGCATATGAACCTGTACATAAATTTATAACACACCTGATGATTTTGCCACTTGTTAGTTTCATTTCAATACAGGTTAATGAAATGTTTTTCTTTGTCTCATTGACGTGCTTTCATGTCCCCTGCAACTGGTTGCAATTACATGTGTCACTGCAATTTTCATAGCATATTTTCTTTCTTTACTAGCGCCTATTCCAGTGATACAAAGCTCTCCCCAATGGTGTGTAATGTGCATACCTCTTTCATGCAGAGTAATAAACAGCACCTAGACCTCTAACAGTAACATATAATTCATACTAAAACTAAATGGCATTATTTACTGTGTGTAGGAAGTGTTACACAAGGAGTACACAGTACAAGTAAATTATGTGTGTTATGACCTTAATTTTTCCTGAAGTGAAGTTGCCATTATGTGTCAAATAATGTTAGTTTGGGCTCAGGTATTAATCAAATAGTTATGTACATGTATGAACTACTGTTCTAGGGTTTCAATGAATTATTTTTATTAATGAGATGTATTTTGAATATTTATCAATACACTACATTAGTGACTGTGCGTGCACATAATCCTGTGTTGTATGCGTGGTGTGCATCATACATGTAGCTTGTGAGTATACCCGTAATTTGAATTTGTATCCAGCAATAAAACATCAATTCAGTATTCAAAGCAAAAGTGTGACTCTCTTAATGATTTCAGTTGTACAGTTTCAGATTCGAAGTTATGGATGCTATTGCCAAATTTGTTTGTCTTAGGTTATATCAGGAAAGGTATAACTCTTTTAGACTTTTACAATTTCAATTTTGCCTGAAATTATGAAGCCTGTGAAGGGCTTCAAAACTGAATCTCAAGTTTGCTTTGCACTCCACTTTATATGCAACGAATAATGTGCACGCACACGAATGGCATTGTACACAGTTCCAATTAGTGTAATTTTTCTACTTCCATTGATGCCTCTTTGATGACTAAAACTTAAATTTTTGAGGTCTTGATGCCTGTTTCTTAGAACATTTTGAAGGTGATGCCAGTTTTTGTTGACAACAGATGACCGTTTGATGCCTTGTGATGACCATTGGATGCCTTGTGATGACTGATGCCAAGTGATGACCTTTTGATGATGTTTTTGTATGCTGAAGACCTTTTGATTGCCCATCCTTTCTACTCCCAAATATAACCTTAAACAACTTCCATTTATTTTGTGTGGGGCTTCCTAAGGCCCTGTCACTCAGTGTAGGCTGACGTTTACCTCCAGGGAGTGAGCATGCTTGTGGCAAGTGGCCATTTAGCGTCTTCTTTGATTGTGGATCCCTGCGCTTTGTCTGAGATTTTTCGGATCGGGGTTTAAGGCTCGCTTTGCCTTTATCGGTGAACCCACCTGAAGCTTCATTGACCTCAGAGACGTAGAATGGGATTAAAACTTTACTATGCTTACTATGAAATGCAAGGCTAGCACCGGCTGTAAAATCATGGTCCGACATGCGACATGTGTCCGATACTGAGAAAAATCAATTATCTGCAGCAGCTAGCAGTTTGCATTACATACCACTTTCTTTGGGCTGCAAGGTTGCCATTAAACCCCCCCTGATCACCCCTGCAAGTTCTTCTTGCTGTTGTTCAGTGCAAATACAATCAAATTCGGACATTTTTGCTTCTAACATGCCTGAAAAAACACTCCTGCTGTCCGACCAGCTAACCAACATGACAGTGAAAATTGTGAGTATTTTAGCTGCAGCAATACTAATTCAAATTGCTATGTTGGTATCGATTAATTTGTGTACTGTGCCTTTTGTCTTTTAAAAGTATTGACTCTAACTTGCTGTATCGAGTAATTGTGGTATTGATATGATGTGCAGCATCATCTGACTGTTTCGCGCGCGCACCAGGGATCAGCTTCCCGTGGTTGTAACTTGAGAATCAGTCTGGAAACAAATGAAATTAGTCGGGCAGTTAGGGGGTCTTTTAGGCGTAGATTCCATTTTTCACATTTTAAGAGGCTGCCGAGCAAGTCCTAAAGCCGCCTAGCATTTTGACAAAAAAATTGTCTCCAAATATGGAGACAGTCAATGGAAATGGAGACCAAAATAATGTCCATATCGGGAGACTTCGCCGATTTCGGAGAGAGTCTCGAAGTCGGTACGTGCGCCTCTACTGACTGCTGTTTTGTTTTAGGCTACAGAAAACAATTCAGCAAATAGTTCTGAGACAAACAGCTGCATGTGGCTGATTTACAACACACAGTACATGTCTTTTCAGCCAAGCCAATAATGCAAGCCCTGTTTTCCACCAGTGGAAAATCCCACAGCTGGGATAAAAAATAACCAGACATGTGCCTAAAACTAACCAGACATGAGTCTACCACACATGAACGTACACACGTATACATGTAGACACTGCAGATGAAGGGCATACTTTCCAAACTATCAGACAGAGGACTTCTCGTCCATGTGAGTGCAGCCTATAAACTGAGGACAACACACACAAGTTTTTGGTCGTTTGGGCCGCTAAAAATAGGTTGCGTTATTGGCCTACTACTAAAGGGGTCATCATCAATATGGTATAATGTCTGGAGAGAATGGCTGGTGTGGCGTATCATGGCTTAACTTGGCTACAACTTCATTGTGTTACGACAAAAGTCTTTGATGTTTCTCCAAGTATAGGTCTGCAGTGCAAGCTGCTTCGATGTCCAGCTTGCCAGGAACTTTCCTCAACTGGAAGAATTTGCGTAGGCCTTCTTGGACGTCTGTCTTCGCTGTAGTCCAGGGACGGCGCTTCACTCGTCTTGATGGCGGAGAGGGTTCCCTTCTTCGTGATGCAGCAGCATTACCAGGAAGCTGTCCTATTAATATAGAGGCAAGAAAAGGACATGAGAAATGTAGGTGACAGCTCAGCAGACAGCCTGTCCATGTGACAGACAGCCCGACAGAGTGACAGATAGACGGACCGACCGACTAAATCTTACCGGCAGGTTGCCCCTCTCCAAGCTCAGGAAAAGTCTGGACAGTTTGGTGACCCGCTGTACAGTATCTGGCAACTGGTAGTATTCGCGATGTACCCGCAGATCGTGGCCAATGAAGTTGGCTAGAGTTTCAAGCTGATGTTCCTTTAATGCAAGAATTTGCGATGAAGTTGCTACATGTTTACGGAGTTTGGTGGACCGGATGCTGGATGCATTGTCAAGGCCAGCCTTATCTGCATATGCCCTTAAACAGTCACTCCCTTGTATGTGGCCTCTCTCGCCATAACAACACCGCGCGAACAAGAAGTTGTTGTCTTGGGCTACTCCAGCTTCATGTCTCTTGGTGACAAGGGCATTCAACCATGCCACTGCCTCATTGCTTAGAAGTACGGGAACAGTTCTGCCTCACTTGCCAACTATTTCGACAACACGGAACATCTTGCACAGCTGGCGTTTTAAATCACTCAACAGGCATTCCCCCTCCAGTTTGGCGGTGCTGTTTCATCTTTTAAACCTCCCCCTGCCTTCTTCGGTTGAACATGATGAGGTGGCACAGACTGACCTCATTCAATTTCTGCCAAACTGGCCTGATTTGTCTGCCCCAAGCAACCTTGAGGGGTTGAAGTTCCCAGTTGCCAGCTTCATGAAGGAAGACGACAGGTGGACTACATCGGCATTTGTCGGGAGAATGGTGACTTTGTTGCATTTGCCTTGGTACAGCGGTCTGTGTGTGTGTGGACACAAGGCCTCGTAGGGGTGTGCATTTGCGGGTATTTTTAGAACCGGGTACCCGTTTTTTGTTAACATCGGGTACCCGGAAAAGAGATCGCCTAATAACAAATTGCATTGCGCGCGACCCGGTGGATCATGTACCCGAAACACGGTTCTTTTTGGTACATAGGAAGCAAGCAGAATATTGTTCTAAACGTCGGAGTTAATCTCTCCTACCTTTTTATCAAATGAAATTGTTACCTTCAGTTTGCAAATTTTTTGTGGGTGTATGAAACAGAAAAACAAATCTTCACGGGGAACGTTAGAAAAGAGAACAGAGCTGCAAACCACCTACATGATACACGCACCTGCAAACGCTCAAAGGAAATGTCCCGGATGCTGCTTGATCACGTACACGCGGAACGCATGTGGCGTGCACAAATGGTGAGCTCTGGTCGTGTCACGTGCGGACCAGATCAGTGCTATGTACGTCACGGGTTAAAAGGCTTACAGTTTTGTGCGTGATCACTACTTACCGCACGCCGTGTGGAGTCCCAGTAGCGCTGGAATATAACACAGTCGGCTCTCGCTTCGTCGTCAATCCCGACATAAAGTAATTTTCATTCATATTGTTTTATTTGACAAAAATACTCTTAATTCAAACAGTAAGCACTACTTATTCCGCACAAAAGTCATTTAGGCTGACAGAGTTTGAAAGTCACAAATACAGTCATGCAAGTGTACATCAACAGCGCTACCCCCTCATAAGACAAAACTCCTTCGGTCTCTTGTTCATATAGGTTTGGTTACAGTCATTTTCCGAGTTCCGGATCGGGAAAATTATTCACTAAGACTGCAGCTAAAAATCCTCAAATTCGATTGAAATATGGTCAGAAGTCAACTTTGTGTTTTGGATATACTTCAATATTTTTTTTCCAAAATCTAAGCTTTCATATTTGGACTCACAGGATCGATCGACGAAAGTGACGATGACACCTTTCCTAGTTCTGGATCGGTTTAGGATCGAGACAAAAACGTCTTCACAAATAAAAAGTAACCATACGAAAAATCCAATTTCAGCCAAAACCATTGTAAAAAGTTGCTTTTCTAATAGAGAATCTTTTAATTTTGAGAAAATTAGATGAAAGATAAGAATTCCAATGAATTAAAAAGATAGAAATTGCGTAAGGTTTGACTCGACTTTTCAACTGTACAGTGAGCTATCAACGTTACCCTCCCCGCGCCGCACAGTTGACGAACCCATTACGTCACGTACATTTCTGCTGCGCCCGTGTAGTTGAGTTCGCGACGACTTTGCGTGGTAACGCCGCGCGATCCGAGAGTAGGGGAAAAGCTTGCAGTTTTCGGTAAATTACAAAAACGGAAACTCTAAAAAAGTCATTTTGATTAAGCAGACAATAAATGCAAAGGTTTATATGACTATTCAATTTAAAGAAATATTTAAAATCACACATAGCGAGTGACCTATCGCCCGTGAATTTAAGTGGTTTTTTCGCTCTTGTGAACTAGGAAATTCCGGAACTAGGAAAACGACTTGCGGTACAATGGGCGGAGTGGGTAACAAAATTAGCTGTCGATCTCCGAATTCAAGTTTCATGTATGACCACGGGACCGGGTTTTCATCGGCACGGTTGTTTTTCATGAAGTCTGTCCTTCAGTAAGAAATTTCACAGACATTTTATGCATGAATGTTTGTTCCTAATTTAGTTACTTTTTTACGGGTACCCGGCCCGGAAAAATGGAACCGGGTTTTGAAATCGACGGGCGGGTACCCGGCACAGGCCTAAGGCCTCGCCAGTTCAATTCACACAACTGCAGAAACTCTTCCATGCGTTCCGCTTTGTGTTTTTGGCCGGACTCTAGAGCACTTTCTTTCAAGGCGAGTGCACACTTCATGATGGAATAACCAATCTTCAGCGCTAATGACAGAACACCGTACAACTGTCTGTCTTCCCTGAAGCTGGCAATATTGTGCACGGCCTTCACAATATCATAAAGGTGGTGCGGATGGACAGATGATTCGAGTGATGCATTTGGTTGCTGGGTGTTCTTTCGGAGTTGTATGTTGAGTCGACCCAATTCGCGTACCCTGTTACGGATGTAGCCATGCTGATCTACGTCGTGCCCTAGTTTCATGTATTCACGCTTGGCCAATTCAACAATCAACTTGTCATTCTTGACTACCAAAGCCACATAATCTCTCTTCATTGGACTAAGAACCTGGTGCAACTGAAACGACACGCCAACAGGAGGAGGTTTCAACAAATCACTCTTGTGAGCGACCCGTCCACCCACATGAGCCCTCTTACCGGTGCTGTCAGTCCATGGAGTGGGTGCTGGCTTCAAAGGGCACGTGTCGCCACGAATCGGTACACACATAATAGCCGTAACAATATACACATGGTCCATATGGATGAGGAGATACCTTGCGATTTGGCCTGTACCCGACAACGAGCACACAACGACCTTCACAAAGAACCTGACAACTGTGCCTGTGATTACCTATATTGCGAATTTTCAACAGAAGTTTCTTATGCACACTAGGGTTGGGCTCACAGGCGATCTCGACGACTTCTCTTTCTTCCTTTTGACGTGACTAGAGATGCCCCCATTTGTTATACTGTAATTTTCGGAATATAAGGCGCGGCTGATATGTTGATTTTGCCTGTCGGAGCAGCTTGTGATCCCGGCGGCTTATATGCTGAGCTTTGAAGAATAAACTTGAGATTCATGTATAGAAAGAGTAATCTGTTTTTGACAAAGTTTGCATCCTTCGGGAATGAAAAATCACTCGTTCCCTGGAAACATCGTAGGCCTAGATCAAAACAGAAAGGTGGAACCGGCCTGAAGGAATTGGGGCTCGACCTTCATGACCTTAACGTGAAAGATGCAGTTGTCATGTTCGATACCACGCGCGGCCGGCGGTCAAGCAGCTGAAAGCTCTTTTCGTTGGTGACCGTGCAAAGCCATAGATCTGACACTAGTAGTAGCAGGCAACCAACTACCAGTCACACAACCGGAACCGCGGACCGTAAGTATCTGTCAAACACCATGCAAATCGCTGTGGTGCGTCTGTTCGTTCTTCCTGTTGTCTGTTGTGTTTATTGCTTGTGAAACTTTCACGTCTACCACATCTATAAGAATTTTGTCTTGATTTTTAGTACCTTATAACGTTCTCCTGGTAATCCACTTGTGGGGAGGAACATTTTTTCTGCATTTACCCAGTCGCAGGAATATTTTTTGGGGCTGTCATCGAGTCGTGTAGAGAAGTCTTGTCGAAGAAGGCATAGGGGCGGCCACTATAGCACTGCTGTGCCCACTTGTTCTAACGTCGGTGTTAATCCACCCTTTTTTGTTTCACACCACTGCAACACCTGCGGGCATCTTCTCTTTGGGGGTCGTGGTCCTCTTGAAGATGACCATAGGCTTGAGTTTCTTCCCGCCGGCCGTGCAGGCGAGGACCACAGTAAAGCTCGTCTTCCCGTGGCCTGTTGTTGTTAGGGTGACGGTCGCTAACCCCTTCGCTGTGACAGTACGGTTCATGGGTGCATTGTATGTCATCAGCATTTCATCCATGTTGACGATCTTGTCTTTGCTCTGATAGACCCGTTTCAAACACTGTGCCTTGCCCTGATTGGCTCCGCCCCAACACATTCTGTCCCATGAAGATTCTCAGGCTCCCGCATCATACACTCTGCTCCAATTGGTCTTTTTCAAAAAATACAGTCGCCCCTGATTGGCCATTGTTCAAAATGACACTCTGCTGTGATTGGCTCTTCTCCTCATCCATATTCTGTCCGATCAAGATTCCTAGGTTGACTCTACATGCCCGTTATTATTCATTTATGCTAATGAGATGATGTCATGCATAGATTTACATAAAGGTGTCTTATTAAGGCCCAACACACTACTTGAGTAAGCTAATGGGATTCCATCCACCACTTTTTCTGAAAGTTTCTTAAAAACAAAATTTGGTCTCAGTACCATGTGTAACTGTAACCATGTTTTCCTCCTGCTCTGTTGAAATCCAGAGCAATTTTCAAAATCTCAACACTATCCTGCCTTTCCTTCCCTGGCTTGCATTCTGTTGTAAACCATTTTACACTGTCAATATTATTTGTATATCTTAAATCAATCTACTCCAATGCCTTCTCCTTCCTTCTCTCACCTTGAGTTGAAGAAATTATCAGTCACTAGCTTTACTCTACTGACCCCTCCCTCCCACTCATTCAAACATTCACCAGAGACATTGGTGATACAAAGTTCATTCCAGTATCCATGTACCTACATGTATTCCTGCACTTTGGACAATGTGCTTGTGGTATTTCCTAGCATGCATGCAAACAAAGGCAAAAAAATCAGCATTTGAAGAAAAAATGTCATGTCTCGTAAAATTGTTCATGAAACTACATGTACAAGAGCTAGCTGTCTTAGGGCAATCAATGCAACCATCTCTGTCTACAACAATGAGGTACTCTTTTTTTGCAACAAATAAAGTTTCAAGGAAGTCTCAAGAGAAAAAATTAAACTGCTGTACAGGCTGTACCCCAAGGAGCCCTGTAGTATCCTTGCCCATAGCATCCTGTCATCACTATGGCTTAAGATGGTCTTGGGGAAGGCCTCAACATTTCTGCTTTTAAACCTACCTAAAACATTAAATACTTTTGATATAGTGAGTAGTACTAACTAGAGTTACAAATGAGTCAGTTCTATATAATGCATGCCAGGCAGGTCATGGTAAAGGAAGACATTTATCACATATAATTGTAATTATATGTGATAAATATAAATGACTAGTGACTTAACTTTGAATAGGTTGTTTGCAGTGATTTCATTTAAATCTAGCTTTTAGCTATGCCTCAAATTAAATATCGTCCAGGTCAAATGGATGATTGCTGTCCTTGCTTGGCACCCACGGGGGGGGGGGTATCAAGGGCAGATCTAGGGAATGGGAGGGGCCAATGGGGAGCATAGCAAACCTGAAGGAGGCAAAATATTCTGAGGTTTCCAAAAATGAGACAGAGCCAAGTCTTTGGGACCATCTCATTTTTTATTTTTTTCTCCCAAATGCCTAGGTACAAAGCCTCAAAATTTACACTCTTTTATGGGGCCAATAAAAAGTGATTAACATACAGGAATTCCTGAGTTATGTGACCCCCAAAGAATTCTGGCCCCTCCAAAGAAAACTTTTGTTCCTGATCTGTCCTTGGGTTTGTCATGTAATTTAGCTTAATTATGTCAATTTCTTGATCGATTCATTTGATAATGACAAAAAGAGAAGTGGGACCTGTAGCCCGTAATGTGTACATGTACCTTGTTCTACTGTAGTGCACAGTGGGTTTTATGCAATACTGACATGTTAACAAAGTTACTGTGTCTTAGCTCTGAATACTGCATATGTTCATGGAGAGTGTACATGTATATGTAGACTTTGGAGAAAGCAATGACATGTTCCAAATGTTGGCTGTGGCATCTTGTATACAAAGACATCCTCGTGCAGTGGTGACAGAGAAGGCAGCCAATTGGGTTTGTGGCAGTGGACCTTAGGCTTCATACTGGAGCAATGTTGGGGCTATGGTTATGGGCTATGGTTATGAGACACAAAGTCTGACGACATTGGCTTCATACTTGAACAGTATTGGGGCTATGGTTATGAGTTTGTGGCTGTGGACATTTACATGTACCAACATACTTGAGTAATATTAGGGCTATGGCTTGGTACTGTGGCTGAGGACCTTTGCCCGCATAATTATGTCCCCAAAACTAAAGCTCTGCTAATGATGTCACAGAACCATCCACTGTCTTTTCACAGTCTTCAGTGTACTCACTGTCCACGTAGAGCAGCAAACATAAGCCAGATGATGTCATACTAGAAAAAGGTCAATCTCCAAACTCAATTGCTTGCTTTAGCAGAAATGGTTTTATTCAGTGATTACAACAATTCATTGTTTTCTCCACGATAATACATTCACAAGTACAGCACATTTGTACATTTGTCATGTAGTGTTAATAGTTTGTAAATGTAAACATGAGATGGGAGTATTTGATAGGTATATTTATTGTATGTTTCTTAAAACAAAACTGATGTGTATGATTAACACTTCAATTGATTTCATTTCAGACAGGACTTCATTGTTAATGTAGTAATATGGGAATACATCTGAACCTTGGAATGGCCTAACATCAGGGTGTCAGTGGGGTTCCAAACCCTGGCTGACGGTGAAGATGTTTCCCATATTTTGATCACCCAGATACAAAAATATGGTGCACTGTTGAGAGGAATATGCAGAGGACAAGTTGAATGGCCTTCATCAGTGATCCCATGAACGACCCTGTCGAAGTAACCAAGTTACATTTCCTGAGAATGCAGCCTCATCTGTGCACACCTGATACCATTCTGCAGACAATTCACTTATTATGTTGCCTACATGTATAACAAATATGGCTGTAAAAATGGCGCTTGGAATGTCTTGCTGATCGATGTTTTTTCGTGCACATGTGAGTGGAATGAGTTCGTGAGTACTGAGATCATACAAGACCTCAACTGGATATCCTAGTACATCTCCAGATGGTTGAAGCATGGATCTAGCAGTACATTGATGGACATTCTTGCCGTCATAAGGATAAGATTACCAGTTTATAGTGATGTGTATTCCAAACAATCCAGTCAATGGAAGTCAACATTTACTAGGGAAACTGGAAAAAAATTCCATTGCTTTTGCCTCAGAGTGACCAGAAAATAAGCAATGGTGACAGTATTGAATTTCAAAGCAGTATCCACTGTCTTCAGAATGGCCAACAAAAGGACAAACATTTTTACTGCTATTTCTCATGGTAGTCTTTTTTGTTTTATTTTGCAAATGCTACATGTACATCCTAATGGTCAGTTTGAAACATGGGCCCTATCACAAGAACAATAGATAATGTTGTTACAGTTTCTGCCAAAGGCCCCACCGGACCCCTCAGGCCTTCTCTCCCCTGGCTAGGGACAAGTACACTAATAAGGAAAATGGACAGGACTGATACTGGATTCATGGGTGTACCTATAGTATAGTGCAATTCTTGACTGACAAAACTGTCACTGAACTTTTGTGATCAATTCTACATGCATGTGTATACATGTATGTTAGATTTCTTGTTAACTCAGGAAATACCCTTTTTATTAGTTGATTTCAGTGAGCAGAGCTACTGAATTAGGCCCCAATCCTAACAACTGCCTTTGGTGATTGATACGTCATGAAGCCATATTGTCAAAGTTTAGTCCTAAGTCTGAGTATTGGGAATAATGGTAGAAACGAAGGAGAAGTTTGTTGAAAAAAAAACAAAGATCAAGGGTCTGTTTGTTTCGCACTGATCTGGATCCTGATCAGTGATCTGACGTTGGTTCACTGACACCACCATGCACCTAATGGATGAAGCAAACCAGTGTTGGAATCTCTGATCAAGATCTGGATCAGTGTGAAACAGACAGGCCCCAAGAACAAATCACAATGAAAGACTTGCTTGATAACATTCGAGTCCAGTGTCTTGGGGCTCCTAAGCAGGAAGTAGTACTTGCTAAGCAAATTAATGTCAAATATCAGCTGGTAACCAGCCAAAGTATTATTCCAACTTACATGCCACATGCACTTCAAGTCCAGTATGAATCACCACAACAGCTCATTAGTTTTGGACCCCTTTTCTGCATAACTTGATTCATGAATGTCTTGTTGATCTTTCTGAGTCCATTCCACTTCCTTGCGCCACAAAAGAATATCAAGCACATAGTATGCATGTATCAATGTCGTTCATTATGCTTATTCATAACTTGCTCTTTTGTTCCTTTATCATTTGAGGAGGGATCTTGCTGGGTTGCCTGTCAGCTTCTAGGTCATTGTTGGAAAATGGTACAATCTCCTTTCCCTCCATCCAGCATCATTCAAACTGAGCATTGGGATTGAGGCTCAGCAAAACAGCCTTGACGATTCTTGTTCATACTAATTTTGTTTTCAAGTTTCCAATCCCTCCTCTCCTGTCTGTTGACCAATAGATTGTATTCTGTCTCTGACCTTTTTACTGCCATTGCCTCATCAAGGAAATCTCCCTCACTCTGTACTACCAACAACTAGACGTTATACACCGGATTCTCACTGCTCCTCATTCTCTGGGCTCTATGCTTGCATTTCCTTGTCTTCGTTCCTGTCATTTTCACCTTGTCCTCGGAGTTGGGAAGAATCTCTTTCTTTCTAGGCTGTGTTTCTTTATCGCTTTCACTCTGTCACTTCACAGTAGGACAACCCAACTTGATTGCCCTAACCTTTGTAGTGACTTTCTAGTAAGGTTGAAACACCTGGAAAAAGGCAACAATGAGTCAGGTGGTACCTGATGATACCCCCACCTACTGAGTGGATAATACAAAGACCAGTGTGATGTTGTATCTGATTGCTTGGCTGTGGCTGACAGTAATGTATGTGTCTATTTGGCAATGGATTTAGCCACTAACTGGCAGTTTGCATAGGTGCATGCACTTCTGTCAACTGTAGCCAGGCTTTTTGGATGTGGCTTTACATTCTGATCTTTGGGGGGCTTTTAACCACTGGTGTTCCCTTGGCCATGTCTTTTTAAAGTATTATTAGTCACTATTATGTGGTATATAGACACTCTATGGCCTTTGTGCATGTACACAGAAAGGAACTTTGCCAGAAAACTGTGGATGTGACATGCATGTCCTTGTGCATACATGTTTGGTGTGAAAAATATGAACATGCAAGTCATTTTGTCAAGTCAATGTGTGTACACCAGACACATCCTATGTGCATAGGACCCATACTACAGTGACGGGGAGCTGTGCTGTTGGAATTCCATCACAAGATGCATCAACTTCAAGTAATCATTTGCATTACAAAGCATGTACAGTTCAGATACCAACATTCTTTCTCATTAAGGGTCCATTTATACTGATGAGTTGTAATTGAATTCTGCACAGTAAGAAAAAAGCATTTAACACAGAAATTCCCTATGGGACTATTTCAACTTAAAGCAGACAAATCCTTTGGTACGGGAGTTATCCACTGTTCAGAAACCAAAGCACTTTTTCAAGAGATGCCACAATGAGTCAGCTCAATTATGCCCTATTAGTACCTTACAAGATTTCATGATATAGGTAGGTTACTGATTCATGTGTACCATATTTTCAAAACTGCACTGCATAGTTTCCACTGCCACTTCAGTCACCAGTTGTCTGTGTAAAGTGGCTTTATAGAAGGCCTGGCTTTAACTCAGTTGATTTACCTGTAAATTGGTGATTGATATGCCAGTGGGTGCAACTAACTAGAGGCTGCAGCACTCCCCACATAGATGCCTGTATTGCCGCCAGCTGCCTGTGGTAGAAATTGGCTAGAGGCTGCAGCACTCCCCACATAGATGCCTGTATTACTGCAGGCTGCCTGTGGAAGCAACTATCTAGAGGCCGCAGCACTCCCCACATAGATGCCTGTATTACTGCCGGCTGCCTGTGGAAGCAAATAGCTAGAGGCTGGAGCACTCCATGCATAGATGCCTGTATTACTGCCAGCTGCCTGTGAGAGCAACTAGCTAGAGGCTGCAGCACTCCCCATATAGATGCCTGTATTACTGCCGGCTGCCTGTGGGAGCAACTACATTGTAGCTAGAGGCTGCAGCACTCCCAGCAGAGATGCCTGTATTACTGCCTGCTGGTTGTGGGAGCAACTAGCTAGAGGCTGCAGCATTCTCCACATAGATGCCTGTATTACTGCCAGCTGCCTGTGGGAGCAACTAGCTAGAGGCTGCAGCACCCCAACCTAGACCTTTGGTATTATTGGTCAAAAAAGCTTGTAAGACTTAATGCACATTATCCTAATATTGAGATAGAAATGGGACAGCAATTACCTTGTTGTTGTAAAGTTGTAACATACCTGGTACCCTAGAATGCAACAGAGCACTGGAGCTTGAGAATTTCTCTTGGTTGTGGTGTGGTTGCACAAGCATCCCCCTTACCTATGAGAAACCAAGAGGGTGAGCCAACATCTCAATGCCAGTGCTCCCTGACACATGCGGCTCACAGTGTTTTGTTTGTTCCATTTGCCATTTATAAACTAACAAGCATGTACATGTGGAAGATTCAGTTCAGCTTCAATTTATGCAGTAGTAGGATTCCAGTCAGTCAAGCATGTTTGGTAGCTATAGAAATCTAATTAAACAAAATAGTTTTTTATTTTACTGATATGCAGGCCAACAGCAATGCGTGCACTGACCAGAGATTTGGGGGAGGGGGGTCTAAGCCTTCCTCTTTTATTCAGGAATAAAACCTACATTGTGGAACAAAAAGTGCTTTAATAATCAGTGAACAGCATAGTAAAGAGATGATACACCTGTGGTTAAAGGTCCCCCAAAGATCAGCATGTTACGCCACATCCAAATAGCTTGGATACAGTTGACAGTAGTACATGCACCTATGCAAACTGGCAATTAGTGGCTAAATCCATTCCCCATAAACACATACATTACTGTCAGCCACAGCCAAGCAATCAGATACAACATCACACTGGTCTTTGTATTATCCACTCAGTAGGTGGGGGTGTCATCAGGTACCACCTGACTCATTGTTGCCTTTTTCCAGGTGTTCCATCAGTCTGCGGTACCAGTGACAAGAAGTCAGGAGTGTGTTTGTGCTCTTGGCTGGCAAGTTTTTTCAAGAATAAATTGAGAGGTTGTAATGAGGAACTACAGCACTAAAGTGGAAGTTAGTTATATTGGTTGATATGCCGATCAAAGGAAATTGTGTCAGCACTCTTCACATAGTCTGTTTCACGGTCCCTACATGGTCCTTTGTGAGTGTGTGTCATCCATCTCATATTAAAAAATGCAATAGCAGTATTGCCAAGTAAAAGTAGTAATTAGTTAATTGGAGTGAAGTTGAAGACGAAAGTGTCATACAAAGGATACTATCAGTATTAGTTTGTAAGCAGAGAAAATGTAGAAAATGCTCAAGGTTATCTTGAGCAGACTGATATTTGGTACAAAGAAATTACAATCAGTTGTGATTTGAGAGATCCATTGTTTAGTGATAATGTAATAGATGGAAGTAACTTAGAACAAGAATTTGAAGAGCAGTCATGTACAAGGGGTCCTGGATACATGCAAGATTGCAACCAGGATATATCCAGTACATCTCTTATTCACAGCATTTGTTGGAAATTCAAAATGCATAAAAAGTGACAGTGTGAAGAAATGACAGCAAACAGTTGAAGGAAATTTTACAATCTGAGAGTGTAATCAATTTCTGATTCCAATTGGAGATACACCCCCATATTGGCAACCAACAGAGATGTGGTGAGTTGGATACTTACTTTAATGACAACAAATTTTGGGCAAGTCCTTGGACTTGTAGATTGTAGATAATGGACCGTTTTCATAGGTTACAAGGATGCAGGTAGAAAAAGCGGCCCCAATTCTTCAATACTGGGCATGTTGCACTTTGCTTGGTCTTTTTACAGGATGTACATGTGGAACTATAAATGTAAAAGGTAAAGTTCTCCAGCCTTTCACAGTGGACTTGAAGTAAAGTTTGGATGGATCAACTCTTTTATAAGTTTAACAGCACATCCAAATAAAATAGCCATGGGGCTATATAAAACTGAGGCTAGGCAATCAGAGTTTCTGCTTTCAGCTATAGGACTGTAACAATTCTCAGTTGAGTCAGGCCAATTTTATTGACCTTATATCTACAGAAATCCGAACACAGGATTTATTTCATCCACATTGTATGTAGACTGGTTTCCAGATCACTCTTACTTAGCATGCAACATTTGCCTAGTGAATTCCTGGTGTTGTAGTTGAGATCCCACAGGACCAACAAACAAGACTTCAAATCAAAATTCAAGTCAGAAACTATTTTGGATGAACTGGAAGAAAAGAATTCCTTTTTCATTGTCCACCCTGTTACCCATGACTGGTTTTGTTCATGGTCTTGTATGTGGCTTTGTGATTGGTCTTGCGGATGGTCTGAAGTACAACACTGTTATTTGCTTAAAAGTTTCACAAACTTGGCAAAACTATTTAAGACAAAGGAATTCCATAGTAACAATTCTTAATAATGTTGGGTGTAATTATCAAACCCAGTTTTAAAAGTAATAAAGACTTGACTTGACAGATGATAAAGTAAGCATGCATTGCCAGAAATTAAGTATTTCGGTTGATACATGCATTCATCAACTAAGTATGTCATTCTGACAGCAGTGAGTGCACGATTAACTCAGGCCCTATCCCTATTCCTCTTTCCTTAAAACTGACTCTGGCAATGTAAACAGAAAGATAACATTGCTCCAATTGGTAAAGATTACACTTAAATTGTTGGTTCTTAAAATATTTGCCTTTTTGATAATGCTTCTAAAATACCATCAGCTGAATACAATTACTACTTTGAAACTCAATGCAACCATTGTGTCATGTACATAACTGCTAGTAGCCCCCACCCCACAATAAAATGTACAGAACTTTTCCAGCCCCACCCCTTCCTCTCACTGGACCACTTCTGCAAGATACATGACTTGCTATAACCCTCTTATGCTGTCAACTTGAGGAACTCCATTCAGGATAGTGAGTTCATTCAGCTAAAACTATTTGAAATGCTGAACAGTGACCCAGAAATGGCTAAATCAATGTTCCCCACCACAGCATCCTTCACTCTTCTGACTTCAGGCTTTACCACTGAAAAGTGTCCATTGTCAGGAAGTATTGCATGCTGTCCAACAGCCCTACAATGTGGTTCCATGGAGTGTGGTACTGGGCTTCATTGATCGGCTCACTTGATGTCAAAGAGTCAGGGCAACTGCAGAAGTTGTAGCTCAATCAACTTTTGATGATGTGGAGGAGCATTAGGCATTCCTAATGGCTAGTGGACTTTGTCCTAGCAGCAAGGTCAAGTAAGAGAGCAACACAGTCACCCTGGCTACAAAGCTGAAACAAACATTTGTAAAGTGTCTGTGGTAAAGAGATGATGCCTGACATATTGGAAATCCAACCCACTTGGTCATTCTGGAGAGAGGTCTGCTCATCACAGGGATCACTGATGAAGGCCATACAAACTGTCCTCAGCATATCCCTGTCAACAGCATAGGGGCAGTGTCTGGCATCCTGGAAGTCCAACCCACTAGGTCATTCTGGTAAGAGGTCTGCTCGTCATGGGGATAACTACTGAAGGTCACTCGAACTGTCCTCAGCATATCCGTGTCAACAGTATAGGGCCAGTGTCTGACATTCTGGAAGTCCTACCAAATTGGTTCCTGTAGCAGCAAGGCTTCCTTGGGTTTGTAAGGAGACAACATCTGAACTGTTTGTTGCATGTACATGCATCATTAGTCATCAGGCTGCTCATATCCTAGAAAGCCAAGAATCTAGCAAGGCTTACACTGTGGGCCATCAAGTGGATGTTGCTTAATGTCTTCAGCAAAGCATCAGCAGAGCAGGATGGTGTTAAGCATCATGCTAATGCTTCCATCAGGTCACTTTAGTGGGCACATTGTAACACCCCCAAGTTATACAATTGCAGCATGGAATACATCTTCACCGTCAGCCAGAGTTTGGAACCCCAATGACACCCTGATGTTAGGCCATTCCAAGGTTCAGATGCATTCTCATTTTACATACATTAACAACATATTTGATTTAAATTTAATCATGCTCACAGATTTGTTAATAACATAACTTTGTATAACTTACGGGCCATTCCATTTGTTATGGTGTCCATTGTTACATGTGGGTTCCATAAAAATGAACAGCTATTTCCCTGCATGTAGATTCCAAAATATCTTACAAAGCTGAATACAGAGGTGTGTTACTTTTAGAGTAAATGGCCTATTCTACAGGTCGTGACAGGTGGTAAAAGTTACCATGTAACAAGGACACCATCACAAATTGTACCCGAACCTCATGGAATGATCCTTATACAACTTTATATAACCCAAGCAACTCAGTGGAAAGTATTTCATAAAATACCATTTCAATCTGATTGCTAAGCAAGCTACAAAGCAGAAATGCCAAGGCCTCACCCATTCCACCAATGACCATAGTGATTACAGCTTGAATCTCATAGTCTCAATTTTCTGAGCTTTTTTTATATATCTTTGTTCCCTGGTAACTATTGAAATGTCCTCTGTGCCACCACAAGGATAGAAAAGGGAATGAAATATTGAATTGAAGGGTTATGACAGGTACATGTACCTGCCACGTGTACACACCTGAAGGCACTGTGGGTTGTGCTCTAACATGTACATACAACCAAAATAATAAAAATATATCTGTATTATTAAAGTCTATTTATATATTGCCTAATCACCAGAAGCAGCAATGCACTTACTGGAAACGAAAGAAAACAAAAGAGAGACAATCAACGATTGATCTGTGGAAGAGGTACTTCCTGAGAGCAGATTTGAATGATGATGCACTGTCTGGATTCCTAATGTGGTAGGATGAATTGTTGCACAGGCAAGGAGTAGCAGTAGGAAAAGCCCTGTCCTCAGCCTTTTTTGGAGACTTAGAGATGGCAATAATGAGAAAGTCAGAGAAACAAGGGAATAAGAATAGGTCTGGTACTCAGAAGAGCAGGGATTCAAGTGATGTGAGGGTTTACACTAAAGTGTGGAATTGAATGTTGATCAACTGGAAGCTATTGAAGCAGAGGGAAGTAGGTGTATGTGTGGATTTCTTGAAACTTAACCTGGCAAATACTTCAGGGATTGTGAAAACTAAGAGTTTTGTGATCTCGATCTCAGAGAGTCTTATTCAAGCAAACTGGTAAGAAGATACAGGTTCATCTTAACAAAGGAAACTATGTGCTGCCAGTGTATAAATCTATATTGGTAATATTTTGAAGGCAAACTCCAGACCTTATCTTCTTTAGTAAGGAAAGTCAACAGTGTAAAGTGTGTTTAACAAGGAAATAGCTCAAATTTATATGTTTTTTAGAACTATAACAAATTTGCTTCAATCAATCAAATGTGTTTTCTATTAAGAAAGATAAACATCAACATGTGCCATCTACGTGAATCAATGCTGCTACTTGGATACTTTCTTTTTCATATTTGCAGGCATCTGCATTTAATCAGTTTGTAAGGACTCAAGGTGGATATCACACATGTTTAACAGCATCTGTCACAATCAAATCATGCGTTGTGCATTTGGTTTTCTTCATGTGCCAGCAAAATGTTCTACATTTTTAGTTTTATGGACAAAATCAGATGTCTTTGAGGTGGAATTCTTTAGAGGGGGAAATAAAACGAAGTTAAGACTGAGATAAATGGAGGATGTAAGTGAGAAATGTCAGCACAAGATTATGGTCAAAATACAACAAAATATAGACCTATCTTAGGGCATGCACTTGCACCATCTGTTCAAGAGTTTTCACCTTCAAGGAATGGTTGAATTCTGTAGCAGTCAGTTTGTCCTCCTATAAGAAATTTCCATTCAGGTTTAATTTATCTTAAACTCCATTTACTGATGTCCTAAGCTGAATATCTAGGGTAGTGCAAGGTCACCATCAATCTGGATATTACTGGTCAAATCAATTGTACTAGTTTCTGCGGGTAGAACCATTAAAAAATAGGGGGAGGGGGAAAACTTATGTGCCTGTGAAAATGTATGTGAAAAACTATCCCTAAGTAAGATTTATGAATAAAGGCATGCCTTGTACATGTACAATACGCACGAGATATCCCAATACAATCACCTATAACATGCTATTGTTTTAGATGATTTGACACTAGCCTCAGTTTTGTCACATTCAACAGTTTTTACAGCTCGGGTCATAATAGTATCGGTACTCATTTTCTTTAACATTTTCAACTCACTTTGAAATGAAGACACTTAAAGCTTCATCACAGCAAATCATCAACTCATACTAGGTCTGCTGGGTATTGAAAACAACGTATAAACAATGCAAAGAGAACCATAATTGAGTCACTCATGCCATTTCAAAACAACCGTATCGTCATCACCCACTGCTAGCCGACAAGCATCCGCTGTTTAGATGAGGAACATATCAATATTAAGTTCTGTGGCATTAGGGGCAAAGAAACGTTTCACATTGCACGGCGAGAGCAAATATAAGATTAGCGCCCTCTTGATGAAAATACCTGAATGTGCTTGGCTAGCAAAAACCGTTGGTGACGTCACCACTTTGAATGATTACAATGGAGGCAGAGGAGGCTTGTTAAGTACAGATGTAAACTCATGAAATCAGAGTTTGAAAATGAGCAGCTGCCAAAACAAAGTCCACACCTTGTAGAAAGAAATGCAAAACTAGAAGAGCAGCTGAAAAACACAGCAGAGAAAAACCAGAACGGGAGAGGTTAGCCAACAGTTGTGCAGATGAATTTAAAACTTCTCAAAATGTAACCAGGCAGTGACAGGTTGAACGTGTTTGACCACCAAGCAGTCCCTCCAGCTGCAGCACTGTCACTCCTTGTCTGCTGGCCACAATGTGATGCTTTTTTAAACCCACTGTACATGTGCTGCATAGACTAGGCCATGTTGCATTTTCCATCCTACACATAATGCTTGGGCTTGTCTTTTTATTTTTCTAATCAGTGGAGGACATTTGGAGGAAACAGAAAAAAGGGATGAAATCCTAAACACAAGGTGGGAGGAACTATCCATATAAGTAGAAGAATGTGAGAGGGAGCTGGAAGATGCCAAACAAAAACAAAAGTATCAAGAACATCTGTTCGAAGGTTTCAGACAGTTCAGGCAGGAAAACGAGGAAGGGGTGCCAGCAACACCTGTGCTATAGCAGCATGTGCACTTTCAGTCATGGCTCATGGTAATGAAAATGAAGTACAGTGGGTCCAATGTGATGTATGTGGCATTAATGACGAAAGTGGGTAGTTCCACACCGATTACTTTGAGTTGGGAAATGTAGATGTCAGTGGCTCTCGGTTTGAATGTCCCATTCACAAAGGAGAAGTAGAGGCTGTAGATGATGTTGTAAAGAAGCAGGAGGCAATGGTGAGAGGACATGCAGAGGTGTGGAAAAATAGGCAGCTAAGACGGACCTTGACTGCATATTCAATGAGGTGAAGGCAAGCATGAGGCCTCTTGAGAAAGAAAATGGTTTCCATTTGGTTTCCAATGGTTTCTATTCCACGGTCTTGGTGTAAAAAAAAACGGTCCCCTTGTACGAGAGGAACAGCGGAGCGGTCAATGCCCACCAGACAATTGCGGCGGCCCAGTGGCCTTCAATAGTTCATTTGCAATACATGTAGCTGAACCTAACGTGGGCTATCCGTCGGGCAGTCAGTTTCGTCAACCACTAATAAATTCTGCCACCAGTGAGTTGATCCAGCCATCCAGTGCTCTCCACCGGGGGTGAGTTGAAGCCTTTTGGGCTGCAATTTTCAGTTCCTAGAGTGGCTACACCCATAAATAGGGGGGATTATTGGTTTTGAAGAAGCCTGGGACGAAGTGCAGGCGTATAGAATCTTTTGATGCGTGGCGGTCCGCATTTCATGTTTACATGTCCATCTTCATAACTAAACATCCTGAATGTTGTCAAAAACTGCTCAAATATGCAAAAATAATTCGTACCGCCCCCCTTCAATTCCTGGGTCTCAGTTAAAATGCTTATGATGAGCAATTCCAGCTGTGTCAACAAGCTACCCTATGCGTTCCTGGGGGAAACTGACTATGAACTTTAGCTCACTGTTGCAGCGGCGCGCATTACTTACCCCATTGTGAAGAATGCAACTCAGCTTTCCCACTCCACTAATCACCCTTGCATGTGTCCAGGCCTATGCTTTGCTTATATTTCAATGGCCAGCTGCACGTTCACGCAATTTAACAAAACAGATTGATACTAGTATTTTCAAGACAAAATCATTTCTAGCAACCTGAAGAAAACCACAGAGCAAGCCGTAAATATTTTCTGGTAAAATTTGGGCCGACTTAGATCAGGAATTTGACAGAAGGAAAAAACTTGGTTCAAACCCAAGCACGAATAAGCCATTTGCGAGTTAAATTTGAATAAAACCTGGCAAACTGAGTTCTATAAATTCGTGAGAACACAATAGTTCCACACTAAAAGCCAGTCTTGCTGTACCTTGAGATTTGGGGCAAGCTTTTGCTTAGTTACATAAGAGATGCCTCGCAACAATACACTGTTCTCAATGGATACGAACGACACAAAGGAACCAGTCCATTTCAGAGATGGTGGTCACTATGCAAAAGCTTGCACAAGGTACAGCAACAGTGTCTTTAGTCTGGGGAATTTAAATTGCTACATTTCTGTGCAATCAGATAACAGTGTACCAGATTTTATTAAAATTTAACCTGCGAGCAGCTTATTGTAACTCAAAACTCTGCACTGTGCCGATGAGGATGTACGTGTAGCTGAGACAGAAAAGCCTCGGTACATTCAATCAACATTGGAGCAGCTCGAGTTAGCTGTTTAATTCTAGAGATGAAAGACAGTTTTTACACCAGGCACTACCAACAGCACAGGCCAAGTGTAGAAAAATGATATTACTTCGACCGAAAACTGCAGAAATTACTCCAGTTGACCAGCTCAAACCTAAGAATGGAACAAATCAATCAGGAAGACATTGCTTTGTGAGCTTACACTCAGCAGTGCAGCTAGGCACGCAGGCTGCACTTGACCATCAAAGACTGCATCCTGGGTGTGATGGCCAACCTGAGCTCATGCCAGAGGCACAAAATATACATGCTTACAGTTTATTTGCATCTGTCATTCAATGACAAACAGTTCATTGATCCTGATCAGATTTCACCAGCTAAAGCAGTTGCTTTATATAGTAATTTTGATTTTAACATTTGTAGGGCTGTGCATCAGGTGTGTGTACCCAAGTATACTAATCATTATGTCAGGAGCATAATTCAAGATTATGGAATGGAGTACCCATAATCAACTTTTTAATTAATTAGTAACCTGTCAGACAATTAGAAAGAAGTTTTGAATGGTATTGATGGAAGATTTGAGACAAGCTGCAAAATATTGGCTTTGAGGGAAGATTAGTTTCAATTTACCAGTTTGCCCATAACCTTTGGTATTCCGGTGAGATAACATTGATTAAATTGAAGCTGTGGCGAGTGACACAAATCAGTTTTTCTTTCTGTGTAAGAGTATAATAACCTTTTAAAGAAATTTCATAAATGTTTACTCAGCTACAATAATGTGTTCCTGTTATTGCTGTACTCCAATTATTATCCCAGACAGGAGATGTATTGTGATTTTTTAATTTATACCTTGTGATTGGTTTTTGCAGATCTCAAGGGTAACAAAATGGCAAAGGGAAAAATTTGCCCAGGAAATAAAGATGAACCTAGGAAAAGAAGAAAGCACCATTACTTGTCAGCGCACGATACATGTCAATTTGCCAGCCAACAATGAGCACAGCTTCTAATCCCAGGACATGGTAAACATTTTGTAATAAGTTCACCCTGAAATTAAGGGGTGCTGATAAAAGTTATTCATGAACAAGTACTGTACTTTATAAACCTAGCAAAGTTACCCAAGAATTACAAAGTCAGAGTTGTGGTAATGTTTGCTGTCATCTGTCTACAAAAATATGGCTCAAGTCTTTCTTACTGACCGTGCATGCAGAGCAGTAGTTCACCAAGTGCATACATGTATGACATGTGCGCAGTACGTGCTTCTTGTAATATTTGTTCCTCCATTCATACTTGGAAGCAGTACAGTTTTGATGTTTTATATTGTACAACCTGCATCCATTGCTATATGTTCCCTCTTTAGTATTTGAACCTGTCTATCTTAAACCAAAGTGCAAGTCTGTATGTGTTAACTAAAATTCCTGCTGAAGTCCAAATTGCAGAAAAAATTGTAACATGTATGAATTATCTCGATATAGAAATATTTGCAATTTTGGAATTGCTTTTCAGATCGAAGAACTGTCAATGCCAATAGACCCGCGTTTAGCAGAAAAAGTCCAGGAGTACGTGAAGGAAGGATTTCAGTCATCTGCGATCATAAAATCCCTCCTTAATGCTAATGTAAGGAAGGAACTCTTTGCAGATGGGAATAGTCCTTCATGGAACAACTGGAGGTTTTTCCCAACCATGCGGGACATCTCCAACATGGTGTATTCGACACGCCTGGGATCCCTAAAGTCTAAATACGACCAAGAGAGCCTTCTTGAAAATATTGAAGAATGGAGGCAAGAAAGCCCGAAAAACCACTTTTTTCCTGCCGTGGGAGAAGAAGCTGCCAATGGTGCTGACAGTAATCAAGGATGTAGGGCACTGTTTGTATACCAGTCCAAGTGGCAGATGCATCTTCTCAAGCGATATGGAGGAGAGTTGTGTCTTTTGGATGCAACATAACGCACCACAAGATGTGCTGTTCCCCTTTTCTTCGTCTGTGTTAAGATCAACACTGATTACTCAGTTGTTGCTGTCATTGCAAGTCAGTTTGAAGACAGCAGCACTCTTGTCACAGCTCTCAATATAATAATGAAGTAAAATTCTGGATGGTCCCCATCACTCTTTATGGTGGATAACTGCGACGCAGAGATCAATGCCTTAGAGAAGACATTCCCAGGTAACAAATTATCATTTATTTCTTCGTCTGTGTAGTGATTTTTTCCAAAATACATTTGTGATCAGTATGTTTGTAGATTCAACTTTTACAGACATTGTCAGACAACAGTTTAACATTGCACTAAGTAGAGTTATAGGGACAGGGACAAATTTGTCAGGTTGTTCTGTTTTTGGTGTGTTCATAGGAGATGTAAAAATTGTAATGCAAATTTTTTAACCTTGACACATTTCTGAACATCTAGTATCTAGACATTTTACTTCTGTGAAGTCAGAGACCCTATATAGAAAAGTAAGAAATGTGATGATTGTAAGTTCCGGTACATCTTTATGTCTCTTTTGCTTTAGTGTGCGATTGCCTCAAATTGTGTTGTACTGTGCTAAAAATGGAATGGCAATATGGCTGAGTTTCTATTTCTTCCAGAGTGTAGGTGATTCTTTGTGGCTGGAGCGAGTGACAAGATATTGCTGCTCCTTAAAAGGGTTGCACAGACTGCCTCTAAAGAATCCAATGATGTGGCCCTTACTAAACTGCGCAATAGCTCTTACTAGTCAAGTTTTGAGAAAAAAATTGTTGAGGCTGTCTGGAAAATTTTTCATAGCACTGCCAATATGTTGATGGACATTATATGTATGGAGCACTCTGGCTTTGGTTTTAAGATTGTACCTTTCAGAAATATTAGAAATATTGAAATCTGGTCAGTTTTTCAATTTACTTACAATTCTAGAAATGGGCATGGGTTTTCCGTCAAGATCGGTTTAGTGTTAAGATCAACACAAATAATGGCATTTAATGCCACAACCGAACCAGATGACAGACCACTCCCTAACAGGAATGCTCACAACAGTGATTATGAAGTTCCTGCCAGAGATGCAAAGAACGTAATTTTTCTGGTAATTCATAGCACCTTTTATATTCTCCCTTGTAAGCCGTATCAAATTTTGAATTAAGTACCTTGTAACTATTCTATTAGCCTATTTGTTTGTGTGTGCTGTGTCAATGTTTGGACACACTTTGCCAATTAAAAGTGAACTACTGGAAGCAATTTCCAAAAATGTCTTTAGACATAATGTTAGAAATGGCACTATGTCCTCCTTTTCAATATGAGAACTTGCCAGAAAGAACAATTTCTCAGGGAGTTCAATTTCACACGTATCTTAAAATGAAGTAAGCTTTTCAACAATAATTGCATCATTTGTTTATTTGTTTGTTTGTTGGGTGGGGTGTTTGTTTGCACCTCCACCTACATCTCGGGACCACCAATGGAAAACACACCAACAAAGTGGGGACTTTTGAAAAAGTGAGCATCTCTATAGAGGGTGATATGCTGCCTGTACTAAAATAAGGCTGGTCCTCAAATTGAGGTGTATAACCATACATTGTTTGGTCCTGAAAAGGAGGTGTGTTCTCTGTCAAAGTTGTTTCTTTCAACAAAGAACATAAAGTTACAGCGCCCTTTTGTGGTTGGGCATTGCCTGTGCACATGCAAGGCCTTATATTGTGTGATACCTGTGCAAGAAACTCTTAAAGGTCATTTGCCATTCATCAGATCTATAAAGAAACCCCAAACCAAGTCAGTTTAAGTTTTAATGCTAGCATCCACAAATTAAGAAGGGTAAGGGATAATTTGGAAAAGTATTTTCGTGAAAAAAAAGTTGGAGGGACTAGGTGTAGTGATGTTTTTCAACCATTTTTTTTAGGAATACAAGTACACATGTACATATATATTGGTGATTGCTCTTGAAGGGAATAACTTAACCCTGGAGTGCCTGATACTTTCACAATGGACAAAAGGTCAACTTGTTTTAGCTCTGGTCAGGGTAAAGGTTTAGGTTTACACTGATGGATTGGACATCTGGAACTATAAGGACAGTTAAGGTTTATGACTTTGCTCTTGTGATGTGCCAGGGGAAGGTTTGAGATGTGGAAGGTGCACCACATGCAGAAAGCATGGGAAGAAACAAATCAGGCTTACTCTATAAAACATCATTACTGAATGATTTTTTTTGGTTGTAGCAAGATGGTTACCATTTGGGGTCCATTTCCCTCTCTAAATAAAAAAAAAGTTCAGAGCCTTTTCACAGATGTGGTTCTTTTCCCTTTTCATTTAAAAAATTAAACAAAACTGTGCATATCCCTTCAATTTGGTTAAATCATGCATTATTAACAATAAGCCTTCAAAAATTGTAGGCCTACAGTGTACTTGCAACAACACACCAAGTCCACGGTTTACTGCTCCCCAGATATCAAGTTGTTGCCCCTCTGGTCCTGAAGGCCAGGCTCTACATATGGATAGGCATGGAGACCTGCTAGCAGGAATGTGTCCTTCATGAAATATTACTGAAAAGGATACTCAGTAGGGACAAGACTTTTTAGAAGGAAACTACTCCGAAATTATATTTTAAAAGTTTTAAAAGAAATAGCAGATGACAGAAACTTCCCTCAAATTTTCTGGTCCCTGATTTCATTCAGCAAGTGGATTTTCACTAAATGGAGTGAAGTTGAAAAGAAATGAGTGTGCACTAAACCGTTCTGTGAAGTCCATATTCTTTATTATCTTTATTTTCATATTAGAGGATGTCTCGTTTAAGAAAATCAAGGATGACCCCATCTCAGCAGGTATGTGAAGCATGCAGAAAAAAAGAAGACAGTGATGGTTTCGAAGTGCGATACATTGATGATTACATAGGTATGTTACAAAACTGCGTACTCCCCCATCCCCCCAAAAAGTCTAAAGTTAAAGTCTAAAAAGTTTTGTTAATTCTGTGTGTCAATCTGCAGGACATGGAACCTTTGTGACAAGGGACTTTGCCAAGGGTGACTTTCTCCTACAGTATCGACGAGAAGTGATTTCCCAGTCTGAAGGGGAAAGTTGCCAGGGGAGCTACCCAATTGAAAAAGGGAGCTTCCTTTACTTTTTTCAGGATAAAGGAACTTCTCTCTGGTAAGCTGACTCTTTGGTTTACCCTGTGGTTAAGGTGAAATTATTTGTGTGTGTGTGCGAGTTATTTTTTATACTTGAAGCGTTGTACTGCAGGGCAACATTCAATAAGTAAGGAAAATTCATTTCATATTTTAATGAATTTCAGTGTATTTTTTTCTGAATGGTATTTGACGGTAACAATGAAAAAACTTTAAGAACTTATTACATGTCAAAAATCTTACAGCGTTGATGGCACCAATTCAGATGGTGCCTGTCGAATGGTAAATGATGCCCCCTTGAAAAAGGCCAACTCCCAAATGAAGGCGATTTCTGTGGTTGGTACACCATGTCTTTGCCTGTTTGCTTGCGAGGATACAGCAGCAGGACAAGAGCTAAGGTATGACTACAGCGACAAAAATGTCCCCCAGCGACAAAAGGTAAGCCAACTGACTGCATTATCATTTTCAAGTGTATGCAGAATTACAAATTAAGCAAGGCCACACGTCACAAAAATGTTAAAAACATTTGTGATGAAAGTAACTTTTCTAAATGTGATTTAAAGACTATATTAGAGGCTCTACTGAAAGAAGATCCATCCAATATTAGTTTTCAAAAGTAACAAATCTTCAATGGTAAAATATTCATTTTTAAAAAAGCTTTAGACAAAATAGACACATACATTGTAACTTGCACTTGTAGCAATTCGATACATTCCCGTTTCTATATGAATGCAATTCCAATTTTAAGTTGAAAGGAAGACTGAAAATGTGTTTTGCATTCATTCTGTGCTACTCTTACAAACTGGTTACGTCCTTTTTAATTTTCTCATAACAGAACATTGATCATCAGGCATTTGGTCATGAGTTGCCCAAGGTATGTACATGTATTTTCATGTGGGTTGTGTATGTGTACATTTAGAAACCCTGAAGACACATTCCGCGTGAGACATCAATTCCCAGCACAAAAGAGCCAGAGGGTGTGGTCCATAATCTCAAAGCAGGAACCTTTCACTTGGAACATCTTGGGAGCTTCTCATATATGCAGCCCCTTACCAGGAAAATGGTGTCCCCAGAGGAGGAGAGGCACTCCATAGAAATCTGCTTAGAGAAGTTTCAAGGTAATGAGGAAACTTTCTCACAAGTTCAACACAGAACATAATTTTCATTCTTATAATTATGTTACTTTGTAAAGGTAGGTAATTCTGGTAAAATCTGTGATCAAATTTGGACTTGATTTGTTTCCTTTTCTTAAAAGACCTGTCAAAGCAAACTCTGCAGGTCTCATCAACAAAGGGAACATCATTGGTTGCATCGATATTAACTTCAAAGGAACAGGTGAGCCTTTGATCACAGGTCCTTTGAGATTCAATTATTAAGAGCATTGTACTTTAAAGCATGTCACGTAGAACTGGATTTTAGCTTCAATCACCCAAAACATTTCCATGTATTCATAGGCATTTCCTATATTTTATGCAGAGAAAAGTTAAACAACTTGCTAGGGAGACTGCCTGTGCATATACACGTGATTTTGACAGTTTCACCACTCACGTTGTCATTCCCACTGGTAATGAAATTGATTTCATTGCTAATAAAGCAATCCATGCACTTGCAGGACATGAAGACTTCTCATTCCAAGGATGTGACTACTTTTTTTCAACAAACATATACATACAAGTTGGCAGATAGCTTGGGATTTTACCGAGCTGTATTTTTGATCCATTCTTGAAATTGAGGGCTGGATTACCCGAGGCTGTCTTTTTTTTGTTTTTTGGGTTATTGCAGAAATGCTTTGTAATTATGCATTGTTTGCTGTCTCCCAAATTAAATAAAGAAAGAAACCAAAATAGATGCAGTATTACTTTATGGCAATACTATGTTTAATTCATCCTTATTTGTAGATGACAACCAGCTTGCCAAAGAGAGATCTTTGAAGTTTCTTCAGGGAATCGCTGCCAGAGTTTGGATCATCAGCTACAAATGTATAATGTACACCATGTGAGCTTTAAACAATACATGTAACTGATCAGATCAACAAAACATTATGATCTAGTGTAATGTTAATTTTTTTTATATTTGTGAGAACTTTATTCAGACTTTAAAGGACTAACTGCAATAATAATAGATATTATAGTATAATGAGCACTTCTGGTTGTTTATTTTACATGTAATTACAGCTGGCATCAAATGGGGTCCTCAAGCATGTCTTTTGGGACATGCTTGAACAAACAACACGAGAGCTTCTTTAAGCTTTGTGACATTCTGGCAGATCTGACCAGCCTCACCACACTTGAGGGAAAGATTCACCATGTCCTTAGTTGTATTGAGAGAGACTATCCACTCGGCATCCAAGTCAGTTCACTTAATCACATACACGTACATACTGTACCATAAAACTCGGTTCATTTTGTTGCATATATACAAAAGCACAACTCTTACTGATTCTGTTAATATGTCATGCCTGGTGGCCATTCAATCGAGGCTTCTGCAAAATAAATTAATATTACGTATTGGGATAAATACACTTTCGGTAAGTTTATGATGAAAATTGTATCGTATCGCATTTATTCAAAATGGTCGAGGACATTGTGACCATCCATAATAGGCTGGATTTAAAAAGATGCCTTCTTTTGTAAAAAAGAATGCGGTAATTTTGTCACGGGATAATCAGAGAGTAAACTCTGCGTAGTCGACTGGTGTAAGTAAAATTGTATAGTTGTTTTTTGGGGGAAAAAATTGTGTTCAAAGTTCCTGACAATCTGCACTAAGCTTCTATACAGGTAGGGCTGTACTGGCGTCAGTTAAAAGACATATTTCAAAAGACCGCCATGATGTACGGCCCTACATGTGCAAAATGTATGTGTGGGGCTATTAGCCCACTGCCCTGTCAGGTGCATGTCGAATTATTGTAACGATTCTTGTTCTTCAACTTATTACAAGCTGGAATAAATAGTTATTGAATGTACACAATGTAAGAATAGCCATAGCGTTAGAATTGTTAGTAACCAGACTGAGGACTTGGAGGGGCGAGAGTTTATAATTACCTCAACTAAAACCCCTTTCAACATGACACATGACCCACCATCTTGTTTTGCACATTGTGTCCTAATCATATATGCCTTCAATGTGGTCCAACAAGCATCACTTACGTGGACCAACATGCCCCTTCGGAAGTTATGGCGGAACAAGAGCACACACCCCCTAGTGCTAGAGCATGCCGCAGTGCAACCACCTACCAGGCTACCAAGTAGGAGGAAGTCTCAGCCCTCGGTGGCGGCAGGTGGAAGACACTGCGGCTACAACAGGGCGCCCTCCAGGTGAGGTGGGAGCGACCACCCGGCAGCCCCCCCGACCTGGAAAGTTGCCATTCCACGAACCAGGATACAGGAGGTCCTGCGGCTGGCCTACAACCACCGTACTGCCGGGCACCTGGGGATCGCCCGGACCATCGCCAGGCTGCAACAGGCTCCATCTATTGAAGAGGAATGCAGCAGGCAGCCGAGGAGTGGTGCCAGAAGTGCCACCTATGTGGGTCCCGGAAGCCCCCGCCGTGTCCAGGGTGGGCCCACCTGCAGCAGTATGTCTCCGGCGCACCCATGGTCAGCATCGCCATAGATCTCACTGGAAGGCTGCCACGGACGAGGTAAGGGAACTTGGCAATCATGGTGGTCGCTGACTATTTTACCAAATGGATGGAGGCTTTTCCCATCCTGGACCAGACAGCAGAGACGGTGGCCCGGACACTAGTGGAGCACGTCATCACCCCTTTCGGCACACGTTAGGGGAGATCCACACTGACCAAGGACGGGAGTTCGAGGCTGGCTTGTTCCATGGGGTCTGCCGGCTCCTTAGCATCCAGAAGACGAGGACAATGCCATTCTTTTCCCAGTCAGATGGAATGGTGGAACGCTTCAACCGGACGGTTAAGACCATGAACACCTTCCATATGTCAAGATGGCATACCGTTCCTCCCAGCACGACAGCACCAAACTCACCCTGAACATGCTCATGCTTGGCCGTGAGGTGGGGCTTCCATTGGACATGGTGGTGGGCTGGCCGAAAGGACAGCCGGAGGACCTGATGATGCACAAGTAGGAGGACGAGGATAGAGCGTGCGCATGAGTTCGCCTGGTGCCATCTCTAGCGCAGTCAACGATATCAGAAGCAGCAATATGATCGAAGGGCTCAGGGAGCTAGCTTCGGGCCCGGGCAGGCCGTCTGGCTTTACAATCCAGCCAAGAAGGTGGGCCTAGCGCCAAAGCTGCAGTGCCGCTGGGAAGGGCCGTTCGGGGTGTTGGAGTGCATTAACGACATCACCTTCAGGACCCAGAAGTCACCCCGATCCAAACCCTGTATCGTGCATTACAACAGGTTGAAGCCTACCTCGGAGACGTCAACCTGGGATGGTGGAGATGTGCAAGCACGGGGCATCCAGCGATCGAGGAGAATGGGGAGCCGCGGCCACCCGGGCCCACCCCCCACTCTGCCTCACAGTTGATAGAGGCCATGCCCGAAGCATCCAAAGAGGTCGGGAGCCGCGGCCACTCAGGCCCACCCCCGGCCTGCCTCACAGTTGGCAGACGAGGCACAAAAAGCACCCGAAGAGATTGGGGAGCCGTGACCCTTCGGTCCCGCTCCCTGGTCCCCCTCGCAGGCTGAGGAAGCGACACAGGACCCTGCTGGGGGAGCCACCGATTCCAGCGAGTCGGACGATGAGGGGGCGGGACCCCCTCGAGCATGGAGAAATTGACAGTACAGACACGGTGGGCACGCAGCATCAATTCACAATGCCAGATCTCACTCGCCTGACTCGAAGGGGGCGCCGGGTAGTCCGACTAAGCCAGTACTTGTTATCCCTAACCACTGATACCCCATTTTCTCTTCCCAACAGGATGGACTCTGTGACATGTTCCTACTGTCAGCAGGGGTTCACCCAGCGACGGAGCTTAAGGCACCACTTGAGGATGGCTTGCTCGGTTCTGCGGCCCGCCCCTCCCTTCCAGTGCGAGAAGAGCTGCGGGGTCAGCTTCGACAGGGAGGACATCCGTAGCCGGCACTACCACTTCTGCAAGGGGGTCGCGGTAAACACCATCCAGGTGGAAGATGCGGACAGGCTGGACGTCCATGCTATTGACACTGAGCTGGACGGGGACCCCAAGCTTGCGGGACGCTCGCCCTCGCCACCACACCTGGTCTCGGGGGGAAACCTTCAGACGCCCTTTCCTCCAACTGGAGCCGCTCGGGAGGAGCCGTTCACCAAGGAGACAGGAGAGGAAGAGGCAACAGTGCCACCGAGAGCGGTCGGGGGGCCGTGACCACGTGGCTCCGCCTCCCAACCAGGCCTGCCATGCACCTTTGACCCGGAGCCCCAGCACGGCCGGGTCCCCTTCCCAGCAGTGTCCGAAGGAAGCCTGAGTGCAGACGGACCCCCAGTGTCCTCCGACATTCCCATTCCGCATTGGTGTGGGAACCATCGGCGTCTGCCTCCGGGTACCACCGGTGACACTGCCAGACGGGGCCCGGATGTGCTTGTGGGACGCAGCAACCCTACAGCCCTGCAATGCTACCTGGGATGTCGGGACGGGCATGCCTGCCCCTCTTTGCGAGCACCTGCATAGCGAGTGGAGACTGGAGCAGATGCCAATAGGGGTTGACGAGCTTGGACACCGCCAGACGAGAACCTGGATCACCAACACGTATGAAGTGCCCGGGCACACCACTTACGATGGGCAGCAGTACGGCCAATTCTACATCGATCCTTCCGTGGCCAACCAGCTGTCTCCGGGGCTCCCCCACCACTACGTTACCCCAAGTGCGTCCCGGCTGGGTTCTGGGAGGCCCTTTTCCGGCAGACGGAGGTCCAGTGCCAGCCGCAGCCCAGTGCCCAGCCCCGCCAGTGAGGTTCCAGAGCTGCCCAACCACAGAGACCGCCTCGCCTGTAGGGGAACATCGAGACTACAGCTTCCCACCATCGCTTTCACCCTTTATTTTCCAAGTAGTGGTTTTCCCTTGTTGTTCTAAACTCAATGTTCTAAACCTTTGCTTGCAATGTGTTTTTTTTTTCAGGTTGCTCTAAAATCATTGTGAGCTGTATGGGCACGGCGGGGACCTGTCTCCTGGTTGTGCCGGCTGCTGGCGTCCGCCGCCTTGTTCGGGGGCTAACAAGGGTCCTCGGGAAGGGAGGGTGGTGCCGGGGGCCGGCTGGTCGGGCGGGGGCGCCAGTCTGACTCCACGGTGGTGTGGCTGGCGCCCTTGCTGGACCAACTGGGAGACCCTGCCGTGCCTGCACAGTGAGGCTTCTTTTGTCCGGCCTTGAGAGATCGGTTTTGTTGTGAGTCTTCGGACGGGCGAGTTTGACTGTGTTGCCGAAATAAACAGGTTTTGCCCTCATAAACAGAAGTTCTGAGCCCAGTGTGCTTTCTTGCCTCTGTGTGGAACCCGTAGACCATCGGAGTGTTACAATACTATATAGTGAGATATAAGTGGCCATCAAAGATGCTGTATTCAAATTAGCAACTGGGTCAGAAGCTGATAAGGAACACATCTGGCAGTAGTCCGATAAAGCAATAGATGAAAAAACGTCTTGTTTTAAAATAGGTGTCCTACCACTACATGTATATCAAAGATCTATGGACAAGTAGTGCTGCAGCTGAACCGAACCAAAAATCATCGAACAGGGCACTTTCGAACTCAACCAAACCAAACTGGTTAGTCCAGATGTTCAGCTTGAATATGGCATGGCACTGATAGCACAAGGTATGCATGCAAAAAAATGATGAAAAAGCAAACCAACGAAAATGGATAATGTGTTATGCTGCACTGGCAAAGTTGCTTGTGGATGGGGATGGAGAAGAGATTCATTGCTTGTAATAACGCATTTTAAACACAGAAGTACGATATACAGCATGTTCATAGCAAGTTCTTCGATGTTGCAATGTACATGCTAAAATTATATAAATTACTATATAAATTGCTGCTGCAGACAAGGAGGGCACAGACCACCACGCTGCTGCGGATCAGGATGCCCCTGACCTATGTGACATGCACGACTTGCATCCCTCATCCAGCCCATCAGAGGTACATGCTTAGTATTAAAACCACTTTTGCATTAAAATCTATCTGCTATCCCTCCTTGCTTGGAAAAGTTTTCATCGAAAAAGTTATCTTGGTACCACTTGCCCATGCAATGTCTATGCAATGTGTGTATCTAAGAGTGTACAATACAGCAGTTCCTCAATGAGAAAAAATTGTTAATACGAGGTCCCTTTTAAAACAAGGAAAAGTGAAGGCCCAAAGGTCTTTGTGTATTTGTTTTGTCTTTGTCTTCCACTCATGATCATACAAGTACAATGGTCCCGTGAGAACAATGCAATCTGAAAAGTCCCAATGACCTCTTATGAACAAGGAAAAGTGAAGGCCCAAAGGTCTTTGTGTATTTGTTTTGTCTTTGTCTTCCACTCATTATCATACAAGTACAACGGTCCCGTGAGAACAATGCAATCTGAAAAGTCCCAGTGACCTCTTATGATGAAGGAAAAGTGAAGGCCCAAAGGTCTTTGTGAATTTGTTTTTTCTTTGTCTTTTACTCATGATCATACAAGTACAATGGTCCCGTGAGAACGATGCAATCTGAAAAGTCCCAATGACGTCTTATGATCGAGGTCCAATTGCAAAATGCAGTAAAAGCATGCAACAAAGTGTTGTCGCAACTGTCATTAAAAGGGAAAGGATTCCACATAAGAAGTTCACTAAACACCCTGTGTACAAAGCCTATGAGACTGGTTTGAAAAATTCTGTGTTTTTGAGGAAATTGCTATTATTTTCTCACTGATAAAATTGACTTATTGACTTTAAAATTTACTTTCTAGGGGCTTATAATATAGGTCACTACACGGGACAATTAGTGAACTTCTTATATTGAACTCTTTCAGAAATTTTATTTAATGTCAACTACTACCAGCAAGTATTTTTCTTTTTTTGTAGCTTAACTTCCAATGCTGCTCCAAAGCCATGGAGGATGTGCAAAAGCTGGCCTTCAAGAACAGGCAGCTGTTGCTCGAGAATAATCATGTCCTGCGGCTTTTGCTAGATGGCAACAAGGAAACATCTGGATAGACACAAGAGCCAGAGCAGGGTGTTCATCTTATACAACGGGTGGATCACGATACATCTGACCAGGATGCTTCTATTTCATAAGAGAAAGTTCTAAGCCTGTACAAAAAGCATTCTTCAATCCCAAACTTCGCACTTACACTGGTCAGAGAGTTATTTTCGGAGGAGGAAATGTCCAAGTGTAACTGTAGGGGGGGGTCAGGGGGAAAGACGCACTTGATCAGATAAGGTTAGGCTATGTGAAAAATATGGTGAAGTAAGCGGGTGTATCAAAGATGGAGTATGAAGAATTTTGGATGAAGAAATGTGTTAAAGCAATCGATGAAGGCTGTAGGCGCCTGTGCCGAAAGCTAACTAAGCAAGTCCTTCGATTAACATCTCAAATGACATTAAGTACTGTCTAAGACCTGAGAAATTTGCACCAGCAGAAAAACATAAGCTTCAGAGTTACATGTATACGTACCATGGCACATGTTGTTCCACCAGTCCATGTTTTGAATAATGTAAAAATCACAGGAATTTGTTGACAAGAAACTCAAACAGGTACTTGTTAGCCAGTGGGTGTTTCTTTTACATGTACATGCAGTGTGGAGGTACAAACTGCTGTTACATGGATTTTACCTTCCTGTAACATTGACAAAAATAGTCTTGATACAATAGAGAAATATGGAAATTCTTATGAGGTGTGAAGATTTTTGAGAACTTCATGATAAACAATATGAGTTTGAAAGCAAAGCAAAACAATTAAAATGAATGCATAGACAAACAACTGCACCTGTAAAACATTTTGCTCAGAATCATGATGTTGCCATAATAATTTTGACATTCCTCTCTTTCACTCCAGCTTCCTTGTTTATCTCCTTAGAAGCTCTCCCTTGCAGCTAGACCTACATTTGTGTGCTTTCTGCTACTAAAGGTAAGTTGTTTAAAGTCAAAGGTCACTCCAAGTTTATATTATTTTTGGGACAAGATATGGTGTATGGGTCATTCTATGTCATACCAACACGCTTTTTGACCTTACCTCTTCAGATTTTGATAAAAATTGCTGAGTTTGTGGATGAATAAATAATAGATAGTTGCCACCTTTTAGCAGAAGCCGCCTTTCCATGTTGTCAGGGCAGAGATCAACAAAAATGGACAGTATTCACTTATGAATCCACCCTTTTAGTACAAATAACCCTCTAATTTTTTATCAAATACATGCAAATGTTGTATCCAAAAAATCAGACGAACATGCTTTTTTCACTGATGTTGTGGAAATTTAGCTTTGTTTATCAAGAGTGAAAATGACATTTAACTTGTGTCAGTGACCTTTGACCCCATTTTAAAAATAAAGTATCATTTTGAAAATTTTTAAATCAAGTGCCTTTGAAAGTATGGTTCCTGCTCTAGAAGAATCCGCACACATGTAAATCTTTCTGGTGTGTTTAAAATCAAATATGTTATGACAGTATTTCTACATGGACAGCTTTGAATATGTCAATTTTGTATGTAATGCTAATAGAGGAATTTGCACCCAAGCAATGCTCTCAGGATGCTAAACATGCACATGTACTTGCTGCACTACAGTATGGCCAGAATTGAGTACGTGCAAGTCAAGAAAGACCTTGTCAAAGTAGAAGTAACACCGCAGATGATGTACAGTTAGTCATTAATATGATTCACAACAGTCCTACATGTATTACACGAGAAATCATTCAGGGCAAGGGAAAATCACCAGCAATTATACTGTATAATGAAGAGCAGGTAAAAGATTTGGTAAATATTTGTAAGGATGATAAATCAAAGACTGTATTAGGCACTGATCAAACATTTAATTTGGGAGGATCCTGTTTTGTGACCTCAATTGTATTTCAACATCCTAATCTTGTTAGGACCACACCACAAACTTCCCATTTATGCTGGGACCAGTTTACCGGAACTTACACTGGGAGGTAGCTCTACTACTTATCATAGATTTTTTCCCATCTTCAGAGCGTACTGGACATACATACATAAAAGTATCAGTGAAACCCACGTGGGATTTAGTAACTTAATTCTGGGCTCTGATGAAGAGAAAGCTTTGACCAAAGCTGCACACCAGTGCTTTCCAGATGCAACTTTTGTTTTGTGAACCAGACATTTACAGGATAATTGTGAGAGGTACATGTATTTGGTAAAAAAGGTTGGTGTGGATGAAAATGCAAATCAAGGATACTGAATGACATCTTCGGATCAAATGGACCACTGAATGTTGATTTTGAAACTGAATTGGTACACCTTAGTGCAGTGTATGAAGTGCAGTTACCTGCATTTGCCTCATATTTTTGAAACTGGTTGGTGCCACTGTTACATGACTTAGTTGTTGCTAAGTACAAAATCTCTACCTATGAACTGGAAGAACAATACCTATGAAGCAATGAATCACATAATGAAGCTGGATACTAACTAGAAACCATCCAAATTGCCTGATGTGGTAAGTCATTTGCATGATATTGTTAAGCAGCAGTACCTTGAAATGCAGTGTGCCATGTTATAGACAAGGCAACTATGAGCTTGCCACATGGGCTCTAAAATTCAATGCCCTGTGGAGACATGTATGAGTCCATAACCACCCTTATGGAGACATAGTTCCTCTTGGAGACCCAAATTTTTGTTCCATAAGGAAAACTAACAAATCGTATCAAAAGAATGGTTGAAGTCTATTCCACTGATTTTTAAAAAGTCTCCACTCAGATTCTCAGTGGAGACTTGATGTGTGAGTGTGCAACTAAAATGCTCCAACCTGATGGGGGTGCTCTTCATGAAAAATCACACAGTAACTTTCCACCAATTAGAATGCTTGTTTCATTCTTGGAAAGTCTCCCCAAGGAAACTTTGGGCATGGCATGCTAGTGTGAGGCACCATCTTTTGCAGTAGGCTTTCTCTTCAGGTAAGTCAAAATCAACACATCTGGGTTTGTTTAGGTAGGCCTTGTGCTCCAAAACCTTTTGCAAAATGCCAGGCATGTGCTATTTTGTTACAGAACAGTTCTGTGTCATGAATTCTATTGTTCAGCTTTGTAAGGAATTTAACATTAGTCTTCAGTACTTAGTTTACATAGGCCTAAATGATCATTGGGCTCTTTTGTATGATGATTTGGAGATTTCTTTTGTTACATTTATTATCATGCGGAAATGTCTGCCTTGTGTGGTACATCGAGTAAGTACATGTAGCAAGTTTAATTAGCCCTTTATCAAACTGATCAATGCAACATTAGGTCTTGGACAGAGATGAGGTGGTCAATTTTGGATCCTATTCCTTGACCATGTTAACCATGGTTTTGTACGTAAAGTAAATGAACTGATTGTTCCAACAATTATACATAGGCCTACATGTATGTTGGGTAACTTCAGGTCAGACTTACACATAGGCCTACGTGCACCTTTTTATTTCTATTGTGTGCACAAACCAGTTACAAAAAATGCTCAAATATACTTCCAAATGTTTTTATATGAGATACGCACAAGATGTGTTTAGCCCTGTTTTTCTGTAGCTCTACTTGAAGACTACTCCCTAACAAACACTTGACAACTCAGCTAAGACCATTAAACCTATGCAAAAATACATGTAATTAATGTGCATGTAGTCCTTCCTTAGACCTTAGGCAATGGCCGTAATTGATACATCAGTCATAAATATCTTTTTAAAAAAATCTGGTTTTTCTTTTTTGTCAGATTCATGTGGCCTGATCATAAGCATGCCAAAATGACAAGGAGCCACTTATATGGTGAATTGTTGGTACTTTTCTAGTTAGCTGTCTGCATTCTATTTTGGACAATTGCTTCATTTAATAATAAAGGTTTGGTGCAGTTGATCTAATAATGTTTTAAACTAACAAGAAAAAAAGATAAACACCTCAGATGCACACCAGCCCATTAAGCATTAAATTGCATTTTCAGTTAGAGAGTCCGTTTCTTAAATGTTCATTTAAACTGTACACGGAGATTGATGTTGAACTGTTGTTTCTGATTGCTAGACGGTGCTCAGCCTACTGGCCAGCATTGCCATTCATTTGTTGTTTTGTCACCACTTTTACACGCATTTTAGCAAATGCAGCCTTATGACCAGGAAAATGACGATTTTTAGGGACATTTGAATTGCTGTTATCTGAACTGATATAAATTGATTAAAACACACACAAGCGCTTCCAAAGCAAAAATTTACATGTATCAGCATGTGAAATTCCCAGGTTTTCATATCCCAGCTACACTCCTGTTTGCAAGACTTCATACATGTACTTATCTTTTTGCACTTTACTGTATGTATGCACTTTTTCTTGTGTCAGAATAAAAAAAAACCTTATCTTAAGCAGCGACTTCCTTAAACGAGAAGAATGAAATAATTTATCACAGGATGAGAACATCCAACAAGTAGAATGCCTACTTTATGGGATACAGTTATACATCTAAATGAATTCCAGAAAAGAAATGAGAATTGGGTAGCCCATTAGATCCAAGCCAGTTTTGTTAACTGTTACAAAAGTGCATTCATTGGCATATTTTGTCATTTTACACAATCCCCCCTACCAATGAAACACTTCTTCTGACCGAGCAGCAGCATTACCCCACTTAAATGGAAACAAATCAATGTTGAATTTATGTAATTTTGCTATTTGTCTCTTATAATTTTTCACAGGGTCAGATAAAAAGATACTCTGTAGCAATTTGGGAAATGCCCATGCCATCCTGCATTCTCACAATATTAATCCTTCGCAACACTCTCTATATTACCGTGATGGCCTTCACCTGTTGTCGACCGGCAATATGCTGTCCCAGAAGAACTTGCACAATGCCTTGGCATTCTTTGCTTTGTACCCTGAGGCCCTTTTCTATCCATCAAATAGCTCTAAGTAAGCTCCTTCGCTCAAAGAAAAAAAAAGGGGGGGTTGAGTCAAGTTCCTGCATTGTAAAACGAGCAAAAAATTCCATTCTCAGGCCTTGGGACACCTTCCCCGGGTTGGTCTCGCGTATCTTGCGAGGAAAACAAATAGGCAGGGCATCCCTGGGGGAACGACCCCTGTGGACTCCTCCATGGGCGGGGCTGGCGTTTCTTTCCACCACGTGCCCCAGGGTGCAAGGCTGATATAAGTTCGATTAAAACCTTGATTATATAGGCTCTTTTACTTGTGGTTGTATAATCCCAGCAATAGTTGTGGCGTGCCTTATACGGATTTTGTGGATAATTTTTGGCAAAATGATTTTGGCTTGTTTCCGACACCTACCGGTATTCTTCTTGTTTTAAGGATTTGACATGTAAGAAAACATGTGTTCTTTTAGTTCATGTAATTGTTCAGAAAGTTCCGAAAAGTAATAAAACTCGGCGGTGGTGGTGGCCAGCCGAGGGAACCTGCAAACAGGCGTCGGTGTACTTTCTTTCCTCTGGAGCCAAATGCAATCTTCTGTTTTGTTACAAACGCGCATCTGATATATGTACATGTATGTCAGTAACTTTCTACCACAATCCCGCAAACATCATTTATTTAAATTTAAAATGAACGCTGGCACTCACATTTTGAGTTCCTGGACAGACGTGCCTCCTAACATATTTGTACAAGTTAATAAACTGAATTACCTTAGCTAGGGGAGGGGAGTTCAAAATAAAAAGGGCATCAACACATTTATTGTCAAAATGTACATGTACTTATTGCAACAATGATGAAAACCTATAAACACAGAACCTAAAGAAAGCCTTGCTCATTTGATTGACTACTGATGAATTGTATTTTTATTTTAGACACCCACAGAACAGGCAGATGAGATTTTCCATAAGGATAAAGACGGCTTGGAGGTAGCTGTGATCAATGAAGAAAATGGTATGTGATACAGTGTACATGAAACTTGCTCAAGTAATTTGTGACTTAAGTCCAAGTCAATGACTTGAGCAGAATTGATGTAGAGGTCAATATGCTGTATTCTGTCAGTATATACAGTATGTTATGCTTTATCCAATGATTTTGTTATGGCCTTTAAACAAAGCTTTGCAAATGAATGCATGCACTTTGGCTTCATTTCACAGGAAGAGGTGTCATTGCTCAGAAACATTTCTGCAAGGGTGATGGTCTTCTCAAGTGCACTGGTGAACTTATGACACTGCAATCAAGCATAGCACCTGTTATTCAGCAGAAGAAAGGTGCCTCATGTATTACTTTTGTCATGATGGAAAGAAGATGTGGTAAGTAAATGCTTACTTTCCACCATTTGTTTAAAGAAATAGGCACTTGATGGTAATGAATGCCCCTCTGATTCACTATGCATGTTAGAAAAATCGAAATTCAGGGATTGTGCATATAACTAAGGATAAGTAAAGTCCAATGATGTCAATTCAGGCATATGCAGAAGAAATCAAACGAAATAAAGAAAATGTAAAATAACCTTTGATAAAAAAAAACAACTGTCCTGCAGATTCCGTTTGTGCAGTAGTCAGTTGGTGCATGTTTCCAAAAATATCAAATTCAGTAAAGCAGTACTTTGACTGGTAATGAATGCCCTTTGGAATCAGTTAAGGTAATGAATGCCATGTGGAGACAGTTAAGGCATAGTTTGGATATCGCAAATCAAATTCAAATATGTGTTTCGTATCCTTGACAATAAAACTCATAAAATGTGTAACACTTGATTTAACAGTAATGAATGCCCTGTGGAGTTAGTTCAGGAATATTTCGGAAAAACCGAATGAATTAAAGAAAATTTGAAAATAACCCTGATTAAGAATAAACATCCTATACAGCCTATTCTGCCCTGCTTGGTTAGTACCTAAATTTACCAAACATATAGCCCTTAATAACAATTAATTCCGTCCAGTCCTTTCATCATGGTTTAGAAAGCTTTCAGAAACAAAATGTAAGCGAATACTACTGCTCAAAAATACTAATCTATACTAATCCTCAAAATAAGTTTGCGTGAGGAACATCACAGTCAATCACCGAGAATCTTGAAAAAGTCACACATAGCAGCACTGGTACAGTGTCACCATCCCAAGAGCCAACTTCAGATGTACATGTAGCCACATGCAGCTTCCACAGTACCAGTGAAAATGAATCTTGTTTCACATCTGTTGTTAAGTCTTTACCGACTAAACTTAAAGTGAAGTTGGCCGAGGCTCTTGATAAATCTATTTCAAGTGCGACGTACGATAATGCCATATCAACATCAGCAAGATACCAACATCCGGATAAGCTGATGGATCAGTCTGCAAAAACGTGGCTGTCTGAGCGCAATCCAGTTATCAAGAGCTTCAAAGAAGGTGCTACAGAATTCAGCAGTCAAGGAAGTTATGATAGTTCAACAAACATATTGGTACGCCCAGGCAAAGGCAGTAGATTCAATCTACAAATCCAGATATTCCAAGTTTGTTTCACCACCGTCTTTTGCTGAGAACATCACATTATATTCAGTGACAGCAAGTAAAGCTGCTGTCAACATGAGTAGTTCCTCGAGTGCAGGATGAGGAATGACAACGATACTTAATTGGTTAAAGTCTTGAGCAAAAGAAGGTCCTATGGTCTTTCCTGATGAGGGAGATTTGTTTATTGCAATAGATAATGAGCAGGTTGTAGGAAAAACATGGAGGGTATATGCAAATCCCAAAGTTCCAACCAGCATCGTGACTAGTGTCATTGGAATGAGACTTCGTAACTCAAGAGAACAGGAAAAATGGCTGCTCCCTTCATCGTTTTCAGCCAAATTTAGAGATGATTGGTTTGGATCATGTCCACTCTGATGTATTTCAGCATGAATGCTCACACACTGCCAGTCATGAACTGAAAAAATACATACAACTTCGTCTGGAGGTTGTTGAACAACAACAAAAGCCATCAGTGCAAGGCTGGACTGATCCTTTAGACGAAGAGTTAAGAAGCCCAACATTTGAGCTAAAATTATGCTCAAAGTGTGGAGACGAGCAAAAAATAGAGGAGAACACTTGTGAGGGGATAAAAGGAGAAATCAAGATGTCGGAACTGTGGAGCCAAAAGCCTAAAGAAATCTGTCAATCATGGAGAACTCTTCTCTCGACGGAGAAGAAACACCAAACGTCAATACTCATTTCGGGTTGAGCCAGAAAGGTATAAATACCAAAAAAGCAAAAGTGTAGATGACCAACCAGAAAATAAAAGTTCATGTACAACAGAACCAAAACTTCATGTTGTTGACCCAGTTTTTGTCAGTCCCAATTCTTATGAGTCAATTACTGAAGTGCTGAGACACATGGGAAGATGTGCTAGTATCAACAAGTATGGGTCAGGAAAAAGAAAATGGACTTTTGTAGCTATGGATGGACTGCCCTTTTCTATGGCATATAATGTTGTTCAAGCAACATTCACTTGCAAAGCATGTCAAATTTCCATGTATGGTGAAGACATCGCAGCAAACCATTGTTCATCATGGTGATGATAGCTTTCTTGGCAGAGAGTTTGACTGAGTTGTTTTGTGGATTGGTCATAAACATTTTGAAATGAACATGAAAAAGCTTTCATAGAACTTAACTTTGAGCCGTTTATGGCCGACATCGCCAAAGAGCTTGGGTTTAGAAGTGCCAATGCTCAGAGATACGTAAAAATGTGCAGTGACAACCACAAGACCTGGGACCTTGTATGCATAGCAAGAGATGCATTTGCTGATGAATTGCTGCGACCCTCCGTCAAGAAGTGTCTCAAATTGCATGAACCATGCACTGTGAATGGGTACTTTGGTTTTGCAATGAACAACGTCAAAAACCCCAACTACAAGTTCATCTATGAACAAATATCTGTGTACATCCAAGCAATTGTTAACTTCCGAGTGGGGCTGCAAGAAAACAAGCATCACTTGGTCATAGCTGGCAAAGAGAAATTCTCACCTCTGGGTTTTCAAGAAATCATCCAAAGTACCAGCAAATACATGTACATATTTGTGACAGATACATATGAAGATGATGTCAAACGCTTGGTTACTGAAATTGAGTCATTCTCAATCACAGGAAATCCCAGCAGTGGTAAAGGGTTAGATTTTGTTTTGGAAAATGTGAACAAGAAGGTAAAAGCCATATTGGCCAATGGTGTTCCAAATGCAGATGACTGGATGTTCGCATTCCGTAACTATCATGAACTAGAGAAAATCTGAGCGTCGATATTGTCAAGAATGGGGATTTCTGACCCTTCATCTAGAATGTCTTCAAAACACCGCAGCTATGATGAAGAAATCAGAAAATGCCGATGTCTAATTAGAAAAATCAAAGATTGTTGACCCACATGTAAACTGTCCACCCCAATCTCTCTCTGGTAAAAGCTGAGAGACAACCTGTTAGATGTCACCGCCATAGGCCCCAAAAATAAGCACATCTACACCAATTCTCTCAAGAACAGCAAGTGTAAACCTAGTGCTCTCCTGTACGTGATTGTCACTGATGATGAAATAGCTGTTCAGTCCAGATCTGTAACTAAAGCGTCACTAGCAGCTTCAATCCAAGAAAAGCTACTCCATCTCCCCCATGGGAATGTCGCAGACTATTTCAGTGAGCAATGAATGAAGTAAAAAAGGAAAAAAGGATAGATCTATTGAATTTTTCAAACTGTTAGATAAATCGGAAATTGACCAGAGAACTAATAATGGTGAATATGACTTGGAAAATGCTGAATACCAATAACCAATCCACACGAGTTTGTGGATGTGTATATACATGTACATGTACCTGTATACATTGTACATACTGTATATCACTAATGTGTACGTGCAAGAATGGACACGGTGACGCAGAGATGTCTTCCCCTTCATTTAATGACTCAACTCCAAAGGAGCAGGTGAAAACTGAAATAAACACATGAATACAAGTATAAGTTATATTGTAATTTAAGAAAATACACCCCTAGAAGACAAGACAATTGGAACATGGAGACACTGACAATAAACACACGCCCAGCAATATCCAATAAGTTCAGTCAACAAATAAGTAAACCAGCAAGAGACATAGCAAATAATTACATGAAGAATATTCCAACGAGCAAAGCACCTTAAATAATTAGCGAATGTAAGCAGGCACGATGTTCAATTATATACTAACGTTATACATCAACCACAACTTACAAATCGTATGCGGGGTAGGCATCCCCAAATACACACAGTGGAAAATAACGACGTCCTATCAGCACTTAAACCGGGATATACAGGGGCTTCAGAGGTAACAGCAGTATTCTGGTGGTGCTGAAAAAATAAACGTAATATGAACAAAATAAACACTAAGAACACATATCGTTACTGGTAAACCTTATTGTACATACGTAGGAACACGAGAACATCGACAAGCTATAACGGAAGGCATGGGCCTCTATACAACTTAATGTGACAAGCGAGACCTACGATATCGTCACAACATTACACAGCACATAGCTGAATATAAATTATAACACAAGGCACAAAATATGGGAAGAAAAAATGAACAGAACTCACAGTCTTCACGGCTTCCAACGACGTGACGAAGACTGACACGAAAAGAAAGTTCCCGCACTAAATATACCCAATGAGTCCAGTACACACGAGAAGCGCATGCCGCAATGCCATTGGATGAATAATGTGACATGACCCAGGAATTCCATGCAAATTAGCTAATCGTGAATAATAATACATTAAGAGAATAAAGAAGCATGTGACCCGACATTCCCAGAAACAAAACTGAGCTGGAAGGGACATACTATTCAAATCAAGAAACTAAATAGCGGCGGAGAAAAGAGCCCGATGACAAAACTTAGCGGCGACGATAACACTGTATTGTACCACATCTTCTGCATCTGGATTGCAAACAGCTGCATGCAAATGCACTCAGTTTTATGTATTTTGCACAGCGTATGCATTTGTACATTGCACATGAACATGTAAGCCTACAGTTTTACTCTGTTCTTCAGCTTTGTACATGTACCAATGCAAAAATAGAAAACTCAAAAGATCGGAGAGCATTCATATCAATTCAGTAGAATTACTGATGATGAAAATCTACCAGTACCAGACACAACATCTACAAGCTTGAACTTAAAGTGGAAAGTACCATAAATTTTATAATTATTTCCTCTTGCACCATATCAATATACACACATCTATATGTATGTCAAAAACTTTTGATTCCCCCAAAAGTCATTTGCCTGGAGGAGTGAAGACTTTGGGGGTTAAAGACAGGGTACACACAGCAATAATGAGCAGACTTGTAAAGGCTTTGGATGTCGAATAGTTTTCAGTCGTAAAAGCATTTTGAAATTAATTCTACCAAAATATCTTTTCTAAGAAAAGCTAGATTCTAGATTCATGGTGAACATGTATACATATGAAGAAATGCTCAAAGTAATACCAGGTGTCCATCACACTCATACCCAAGGACAACCGCATACTACCCCATGTGAGTCACCAACATTTCTAGAAGAGAAGGAAGTGATGGCATTCTGAGAACTCTGGGTTACTGTAGGTGTGGTTTTTTTGTACAAGCAAACTTGTAGGTAGGTGCTAATATTAGGCTCAAGGCTGAAACTATATACCTGTGTAAGAGTCTTTGCACTTAAGCTCTTGGCTCAGTAAACAAGGACAAACTCATCAAGGGAATTCACATCTTGAATGTCTGTGGCATAAGCTCAAACATTTCCCTCAATGCCAGGTTAAACCAGTGAACAAGGACGAACTCATCAAGGGAATTCACATCTTCAATGTCTGTGGCATATTAAAGCTCAAACACTTCCTTCAATGCCAGGTTAAACCAGTGAACAAGGACGAACTCATCAAGGGAATTCAAATCCTCAATGTCTGTGGCACAAGCTCAAACACTTCCTTCAATGCCAGGTTAAACCAGTGAATAAGGATGAACTCGTCAAGGGAATTCACATCTTGAATGTCTGTGGCACAAGCTCAAACACTTCCTTCAATGCCAGGTTAAACCAGTGAACAAGGACAAACTCATTGAGGAAAAACACCTCCTCTGGCAAACCAAAGTGACAGTAAAATCCTACACAAGGTACATCAACTACCTGATGAAAGTTATTCCTGCAGTGATACAAGCCAGTGGGCAAGCAACAGGATTTTGAATAAGCTATTTAAACCAATTGGCTCTTTTCAGAGCCAACACACCTTCAAAAAAGAGATAGCATTCTTGTTGTCAAGCGTTTGTTTTGATGTTTTATTTCAAAACCTCAGCAAAAAGAAAAATCAATGAAATCTGACAATAAACCGTTTTGATGAACTGAGTATACTTAATTCATAAGAACATAAACATCTCATTTCTCACTTTTAAAATGACATGAGGATTACAGTTACTGGCTGCCCTATACTGTATTTTGTCCTCTGTCAAATCTGTCACATCGAAACAAAAAATTCCCCTCAAAACATTTGTCCACAAGTCCTCTAATAAAAAAGGAGAAATTTACTGAGGGATGTTTGAACAGCTTTTGTGGCACGTCTAAAGATTTACGCTTATTGAAATACAATATTCATGCATTATGTTTGAGTTACTTTGGAAATTAATGAAATTAATTTTGGTTCATAACATAGGTGGCAGAGTGGATTGAATGCTCATCCTGTGAAAGGTGGTACCATCATGCGTGTGTTGGGATGGACATGAGCAGAGCTCAGGCAGAAGTGTTTTTGAGTGCCACTCATGTGCCATGCAATAGGAGCCAGATAGCATTCACAAAGGAGGGAAAATATTTTGAAATGCGTTTTATTAGTACCCTTCCATTCATCAGTTTTATAAGCATCTTCTTAGGCCATAGGTGTAACGATTGATAAGTAGCGCTAACCACAAAATATTTTTGTCTGTTTTCATCATCAGATAAGAGACGATGAAGAGTATATTCCATAGGCGGCGCAAGCCCAGGAAGTTCAAGTGTACGTAGTGTCAGAACTGGTACTACCAGCGACAAGGTTTGTGGTGGCACATCTGAGAAGCACATGGAACGGTAAAGTATATGTACTGCCGCAAATGCCGTTACAAAGCAACTCAGGTGGACAACAGGAGGCGGCATTATGGTGGCTTCCACCCAGAGTGCATTCAAGAGGTGGCCACCATCAGCCCCGAAGTAGAAAGGCTGGAAAGGCCTGAGGCCAAGACTCAGGCTCTAGATAGTGCTGGATGGAGTGGGGTTGGTCTGCCCGAAACCCAGGCACCAAGACAACCTCTTGAAGGCCAGGAGGGAGGAGAAGCAGATCCTGACGCTCTGTCGTTGTCCCCCTGTCCCATTTCTCCACTTGTAAGGCAGGGATCGCCAGTGGCAGGGAGTTCACTGGTAGTTCAGCTGGCACCTGTCCAAGCTGACCAGGAGGCCTACATGTAGGTTACAGACAGCTGAGACTTTTGGGCCTGCACCACCATTGTCGGGCAAGCCCAGAGCAATGTTCCAGCGTTGGAGTGCCCCACCAACCCCGGTCCCATCCACAGCTTCATCAATGCCATCACTGGAGCCCATCCTACCTGTAGCAGACGTTGTGTTTTGATTTAAGTTCAACCATTAATTTTGATTACATGTATTAAGTATACATGTACACGTTTTCGTTATATTTTAAGAAATTCATGTATGCTCATTTTATTCCACTGTAGAGACCTAGTCTAGACCTAGTTACCCAACTTTTCTTGACCATCCATGGTCCTTATCTCTCGATCCCTGAATTCTGCATACATTTCTGCCAGGCCTGGGTGGCTGTTCCCATAGTAACTCTCTCCCTCTCCAGACCACATGTTCCCTTAGGCTAAAAATCTCCCCCCTGCAAGGACCCTGACTGTGCTTTGGCCACAGTTCTCTTCCAGATTGACCATCATATTGTTGCCCACATCCATGGAGTAAGGTCCCTCCTTTTCTTTCATGCATCATTCTTCCAAGTTTCCAAGTCTTGAATCGATCATTTTAGTGAGGCAACACCCCAGCGTAGTAAGTACATTTTATAGATTTCTTAGGCAACATTTAATTGTTTTGATATTGTTTTATTGCTCAGACAGCTTATTGTTTCAGTTTACTTTTGTGTCATTACTTATATATACATGCATATTTATAGCTTGAGTTTTTGTTCATTTGTTACAGCAAAACCTTCCGACTTCTGACTTCCGACTTTAACCTAAATAATCTCCTGTCTTTAATACATCCAAATTCCTAGTCAGCTACTGTAGTACCTCCAATCGTTCCTTGCTCTATGCTAAAATCTTCATTAGTCTGAATAAAGGGAGTGTCATTGTACTACGGGACCAAATTACATTCCTCTTGCACCAATCATTCATTATTGTCAAGTTCTGTAGCTGTAGTTGGCTACACATATACACTGAAACAGGCTGTGTTGAGATTGGTATGGGGCGCTACTTACCCTAGTAGGATCTTGTATACATGTATAATGAAACAGGCTGTGTTGAGACTGGTACAAGTATGGGGCACCAATCGGCGTATCTAGTAGGATCCTGTGTACATGTATAATGAAACAGGCTGTGTTGAGACTGGTATGGGGAGTAGTAGGATCCTGTATACATGTATAATGAAACAGGCTGTGTTGAGACTGGTATGGGGCGCCAATCAGCATACCTTAGTAGGATCCTGTATACATGTATAATGAAACAGGCTGTGTTAGACTAGTGTTGGACATCATATTCTAATATGAAGCACCAATTATATTAATGCTTATTTTCTCTATAGATCACAATAAAACAAAAAAAATGAATTCAAGGAAAGTGGTAATGTGTTGCATAAATAATTTTGATTAAAAAATAGCTCTTTGTTATAACTTTTCTAGCAACAGCAATCTTTATTTTTGGCGAAAGAGTTGGCATAAGTTCAATTATGAAAGTGCCTTTAATCATAAGTGGAAGGATTAAATGTTGTGAACAAAATGCATCTTTTATATGATATTATTGACATTCTATTCTCTGAGATGAAGCCGCAAATTTAACCTTAATAAATGCAATACTGAAAATATTTCTCTCATTGTGTGAGTAAAAAATTCAACAAATGTAATTCCCAATTTTACTAATGCCATTAAATTAAACTATTAAACACCAACATAGAGCGTCAACTGATCAAAGTGAAACACATGTCAATCAATTTGCAAGTTATGCATCTAGAAAATAGAAAGCAAAGAATACAATTAAAAATATATCAAGTGAAATTAAGAGAAAAGAAAGCTAAACAAGTTACATAAAGTACACTTGTCTAAATCTGTGTACAGCACGTACAATCAGAATTGCAATTTATTGCTCCAAGACTACGAGAGGCCTGCAAATGTTGACATGAGATCTACATGTACCCATGAGCAGATCGAAGACCATCCTCACCGGCAAAGAAGAGGAAGTCCCTACATGCCTCTTCAAACTAGTTTGTGCCCACACAAACGTGATTAGGACCAAACATTTCAAAGCTGTTGTGTGTATATATTTAGATCAAACAACCACCTTTCTGAGGAGGACATGGTGTACTCTTTCGAAATCTTCCTGCAGTGTTGTGCTGGTAATTTTTGGACAGCACCTTTTATTTCAACACTGGTTGAAAAATGCAACACCAGTTGCTGAATGCAACACCAAACCAAAAATGCAACGCAGGTTGAAAAATGAGACACCTGTTGAAAAATGCAACACCAACACTGGTTGAAAAATGCAACAACGGTTGAAAATGTGACACTGGTTGAAAAATGCGACACCAAACCAAAAAATGCGACAAAGGTCTACAACTGCGACACCAATACCAGTTGAAAAATGTGACGTGAGTTGAAAAATGCAATGCGACCAGACAGCACATATGGAACACCATTGGGATGTCAGTTGAACAAAACTGGGATCCCAGTGGGATGTCGGTTGCATCAAACTGGGATCCCAGTGGGATGTCAGTGACATCAAACTAGGATGTCAGTGGGATGTGACTGGAATCCAACTGGGATACCGGCTATCCCATGCAAATTGCCCATCCCGCATCCTGGTGGGATCCATCCCGCATCCCGGCGGGATCCATCCCGCATCCTGGCGGGATCCATCTCGCATCCCGGCGGCATCCCCGTGGGAACCCCAAGGTTAAATGGATATACATGAATGTAAAGTTCTATAGAAGAAAAGTTGTTGTTTTAATATGAGATGCACCTTTGTGGCCTTTGTGAACCTTCTGTCAATGATAAAAGAGAGGTAGCGGATAGAAAAAAGGCAGCTATGTGTAACCAGCCACCTTGGGTGGACTGGTGTAATCTTGTCCTAATCAGTGAGTGATGGGAAGCAGTGAGGTCTGGTGGCTGCATGCCTCCGGGCAATTCCACAGCTAGCCAGGGCCTGCACCCAAGACCAACAGGTCACTTTCCCACAGACTGTTGTTAGGAGTAGACACACGTACTGCACACCTCTAAACTGGACACGTAAAGCCGTATTTTGGGAACAATTGGTGAGTGTCATTGTTTCCTTGTCTCATAAATCACACAATATATCAACTAGATGATTAACCTGATTGAATTGACTGAAACATTTAGAAAACACGTTCTTTTGGTTATTCTCTCATTTCATTTGCCTTTCAAATGGTTTTGATTGCTCTGTGACTAGTGATTATTAAGAATGTCCATTGACTGTGTAAACCAATCTAAAGTAATTATTTAGTTACATGAATGTAGTTTCTCTATAAGAATTAGATAGTCACCAATATAAATTTTGTACTCGGAAGGGACCATCTTGGTTGAGCCAGTGGTGGTTTGAAACTGCAATCTTTTACTGATCATTTCAGATGCCAGTGTAAGATGAATTGTGTGATTTTGCAGATTTGTTAGGGTTGAAATGCTCAAAGTTTGTCATGTTTTTTGCTGAACATTCTATGTAGTAATTGGCTCAGATCATGAGGCCACAGGTCTGTGTCTAATGTGTGTATAACACTGTTACAATGAGCAGTGCCTCTGCTTATCATCATTCCTGATCATACACCACATGTGGCAGGGTTCTGGTAGAAACGATGAAGTTGTTATTTTGTTGGAGCCTACTGGAGTAAAAAAACCCTTAGGCCATCTGGCTGAGTCTAATGTTGGTATTTAGGAAGTGAGCTTATCGATTGTTGTATATCCATGAACTGTAGGATTGCACCATACTGTATGTATCGATATTGCTGCTTTAGAGTTGAAGTTGTTGTGTTTCAATTTTAGTTTGCTCCAGTAATTGATATACGATCATTGCCGCATCGCTGCACATTTTTACCCAGGAACCACTGATGATTGAAAACCTAAATAGCATTCTGTGCTCAAGACTGTGTTCCACCATGGAGGAAGGAGGGGACCCTCCTTCCTCCCTGGTTCCACCATATGCTACTGCTTTTTGCCTCATTAGATATTCGCTCTGTTTTTGGAGTTGAGTTTATCTTTATACAGCCTGTATCAGGTCTATAATGTTTTCTTTGTGGGTATATAGTTCCTGCTTCATAGTTATCTGTTCTTAAGTGTGTTGTGTTTAAGTTTCCATTTTACTTATTGCATGTATTTCCTCTTTTTCTGTTTACAGCCAATCCACCAACCCCTTTTATTTTGCCTAAGATCGTAAGTGGTTGTTTGCTAATAAAACAACCTAGCTTGAGGAACCTGGTCCGGTTACATATGTCATCAGATGTTGTGTGCAACACATCAAGAGGTGTGGTGCTTAATCCGTATGAAGTTCCAAGAGGAATTAATGCGCAGCAGAAAACGCTGGAACGACAATCTGTAGGAAGGTGCAACTTGGCCTAAAATAAACGAAAAGGGAGAGGCCTAATGAAATAACATGATGATCACTCGCTACACTTTGATGATGAATTTGACATTTAAAGTGAGTTTGAGGAGAAATCAAAGAAACCAGTTACATATGTAGTGATGACAGTGCAGAGAGTGAATCAAGCATACATGTAGATGAAATCAGTGAAGATGGAAATGAATATTACCACAATCAAGTCAAGAGCTTGGATGACGATAGGGGGATTCTGACCCCGACATTTCTTTACATCACCGCAGTAAATCTCTTCTTTCATGTTATTTGCAGTTGGCTCTTTGAAGGTTAAATGTTTAAATTTTATGTGCCATGTGCCTGCGTACTTGCATGCATAAGGCTTAATAACATTTTCCACTGTTATTGCAGTTTGGGTGGCAGTTAGGTTTGTTGAAGATAACATTCGACACATCAATTTAATAACAGATTTAGAATCTGAGAGTGAGACAGCACTGGAGACAGTTTGGGGGCCCTGCATTCAGACCAGAAGATATACCCAGCTGACATTATTAAATTTCCAGGTATATGTGACTTTGTTATGGCTATATATGTCGCATGCATTGCATACCAGTCTAGGATTGTCTGATTCATTATAACAGGAGGCTAGGAGCCAAGCACTTCATTCATGTGCTACATGTACATTGTATTTTGATTACCTTGATAATCACATGTATGTGTATACCGGTACATGCTTTTACATGTATATTTATGTAAATATTTCTTTTTAAAATTTATCAACTAAATTTTTTAACACAGTCCCATAGCATGCCATACATAGCCATGGATCATCAATCAAGTAGCAACAAATATCTTACTTTTTGTTATGATTATTATGACTTTACACTGTTTGTTTTTTCCCCTGGAATCAGGTCACTGCGTAAATATTTGAATAAAAAGCTCAGAAAATAAAACTCCTCTCACTTTAATCTACCTTTGTTCCTGGCATGTGACAATGCACAAGTTGTTACGTACATATATGTATGGTTGTCATACTGCAATATCCATCGCCACTGCATGCGTATATACCGCCACTGCCTCACCGACACTAAAATAGACTGGCCCCTCACGGTTTGTTGCAGGACATAAGACCACTTCATCTGTCTTGTTTACAGATGTGGGCCCCAGTCCTGACCAATTGGCTATGGCCAGAAATGACACCAAGTATTTGGCAATATCTACGGCCAGTTCCCATAGAATCATGCATAATATTAAGCCACAGCCAACTGATTCCGACACAAATGACATCATCTGACAAGAGTGCCCGACTGAAATGTATGGAAGCTTAGGGGGATTCCTTCACCATACATATTACTCAACCTCACCCACTGAAAACATGTTAAAAATATGCATTTGCAGAATTCCTGCCGATCAAGAAAGTTTGGTGGCTTTTGGAAATCGTTTTATAAATGCAAAATAAAAAAATCTTTATCTTGTTGACGTGCAGGTCTATGGCGACGCCCGCAGTGAACAGAAACCGGAGACTTTTTGGGGGGCCTAATAAGACCATGGAGGAGGGTTTGTGTCCTCCCTCCATGATAAAACCTCATCTACCAGATTATAATGATAGTCATTATACCATAGTGTTGATAGGCTTGCATTTTTTTGCACTAGGCCTTCGGAGGCCTAGGGCCTACCCTTCCTTCATGATCAATTGAAACATGTAGACCTAGCATTATTTTGAAGGACCAATTTGCTTGGTTGTGTAAAATAGCAACAAAATTGTTAACAATGACACAATTCATATTTAAATTGATAACACATGTCATGCACCGAGGCATAGTATGTCAGCCATTCAGATTTTGAGATTGGCTAAATGTATCTTGTCAGTTATTTTCAAAGGGGAAAAATTCTTTGAAGTAGTTAAAATGTGACTTTTTAGGTCATTTCTGCAAAAGCCAAAAAAAGCCAAATATACACCTAAGTATCTCTTCATTATTTACTTCCCACAGGCAACACAACACTGCTAAAGAGTGTACATGGTACATGTACCTGTATTTTTGCGTTGTTTATAAACACTTCAACTTCAGTTACTTTTCTGTTGTTAGCAGGGCAGGCATTAATGAAGGAAATAAAATTTGGTTCTCAGTCTCCTTCACAATCAAACTTGATGGAAGAGACGTTCACTTCCTGGAAAGAGATGGCCAAGGGCTTAAACCTGCTTGCATGGCGAGGGGGGAATCTGCTCAAAATCATGAGAATGGATGCCAAAGGTCACCAAGTATTATTCCTGTCAATTGCCCATGATTTTTCAAAGAATCTTGTGATATCTGATGTGCCAACTGATGAAGAAAGCCACGTCAGGACAGGTAATTCAGAGGTCTTGACGCCAACAGAAGTTGAAACCCTACTACAGTGATTAATGTCACTTGTTGTTTGTGAGGGGAATGGGGACTTTGGAGATTTGATTAAATCCAGGAGAGGAAGTGATGGACAGGTGCCTGTTAGGATCAGTGTTAGTGATGTTGTTACAAATGGTGTTACCTGTCACAAGAAGTGTGTCCTCATGAGTGAAAAAGGTCTTCGTTATGCCAAATGTATAGTGCAGATTTGAATGCTTTGGGGGACAGATGAAAGCAAGAGAGGAAAGAGCTGTGCCTATCTCTGCATCATCATGTATTCCAAATACATGATTAAAAAGAAAGCAGCTGGAAGAGAAGGCCTATCTTCTGCAAACTGAACGGCGTAGTTTGAAGCAGTGGGCAAACAGTTTACAAGACAAGATTTCAGCTATGATGCAGAAGACTATTCAAGTTGACAGTTGTCAAGAAGGTTTTTTGAAGGCCTCAGTCAACAATTGCGGAGATGAGATGGAAGAGGTGTCAAAGAAGGATACCTTGGCCCACTTGCTTTGCCAACAGCAGAAAGAGTTCCCTCCTCAAGGGTTAACAGGTTTGATGGCATTCTGCAATATTTCGTTGGTGTGTAAACAAGTTGTTTTGCCATAAAGGTAAACGTATGATAAAAGTCTTCCACATTTGCTCCAAAGGTAAGGGAATAGAAATAAACTTCAAAACATTTTCGAAGTTGCAAATGTCGAGACATCGATGACCAAAGTTCTGATTTACACAGGACAAAATTCTGAACTAATGAATGAAACAGCAAGGTTTGCTGGAAGTTGCCTTGCAACCATTCCATGGCCGAAGAATACAAAATTCCACCTAGTGGGAATATGGTGCACTATTTATGGCCACATTTATAAACCATGCCCCCCACTCCAATCATAAAGGGCCCAGCAACTGAAAATTGACGCATGATTCTTGATCTAAATTTGCGTTGTTTGCACAGCATGTTACATTGTAAAAAAAAGTCTTTGCAACTGGGAGTGATGCGGTGTTACCAATTGGATTCCAACCGGAACCCTCACTATTATTTGCCACAGACAATACTAGGTTTCCATGAGGGAAAACCTGTTCAAACACGTTGGAGTTGCCGATAATCCACCATACATACCTGTATATCCTCTTTTTAATTAAAGAGCAGATGGAATATGGAATCCTCAAAGTTCAGGTTTTGGAATGGTCTGAAATCATTGTGATGAAAAGTTTGACCGTTCTTAAGTACAAGTGACCTCAGATTCAGTCATTTAATAGTTTGATATTTCTGAAACAATTTACATGTTTCTTATGCGAGCATACTTCGCGCACCTTGCTTTGTATGTTGGCCTGTGAACAGATAAAAACAACTTCAGACTGCAGTTTATAATTTGAAATTGTGATTAACCACATATTCATGTGCATGTACTTAAACTGAGTAAACAGTTTGTTGCAATTGTATCCATGTACAGTATATCTCACTCAAATCAATCGCTGAAAGTAGCAGAAGCCAACATGATGAATGATAAAACAGGCAAGCTGAGATCTACTCAAATTCTTTGGAGAAAAAATCACCATAAAACATGGATACTCAACCGATCAGGAAAGCTACATAAGGCAACGCTTGTGTGAGATTGCAAGAATGGTGTTAGAGTATCCAACTGACGAGGTACATGTACATGTACATGTAGATGCTGAATGGATACATTATGTCCTCAGAAATTCAAACAAGTTGTCAATGCAAGTAAACAAGCTGTGGGATTTGATGAAGAAACATCTACTCCACTCCTAGCCTTGCACTGATAATAGGTCACAAATTTAAGGCCTATGCTGAAATATTGATATTCATATATATGAATGTCTGGAGAACAAGTGCAGTGCTGTGTTAACTCTGTACAGCCTACTGTCCATTGGGAAGCTTAGCCATCATGAACCAAGAACCTTGGAAGAAGGCAGAAGAAACAATCCAAAGTTGCTCCAGCTAATGGAAGATGTAAAAGTATAAATGTATCTGCAAAATGAGGTTAAGACCAGAAGATAAGAGCTTCAGAAGTCAGGAGATGGAGTACCAAGGGCTTGGGTGAAGTTAGCACATATAGAACGGATAGCAAGAATAAAGCAAGGAAAAGGTATAAGTTGTGTTTAAGAACAATGGAAATATATTTCTGGGGAGGAGTGGGTCGGAGGTATGAGGTTTATGGGGGGGGGAGTATTTGGTAAGGTTGACCTAAGGGATTCAGATGGAACATGCACCACACGTATCAGTTTAGTATGGAATTCCATATCTGCCATCGCCAGTCATGCGTCGCCCGTGTTTTTGTTTTTGTTTTTTTTGTGGTCACAATAGCCCAGTGGTATTTTTAACTTTGACCCTTGATTGTTTCACATGTACATGTTCTTGTTCAATGGATTCACCATGCCTGACTCTCATTTTAGCAGTAGAACTAGAATATGTATTTGTTTTTGCAGTTGCGCCGAATTCCACTTAAAAAAACAATAATAAAATCTTTTCATTTTTAAAGACTGACATCGGTAAAGTGACTTGTGTATGAAATAATACCATTTTTTGTTACATAAATGAACAAAATAGACTTTTGTTAGGGTAGATTGTTTTTCTCAATAACTTAGTTACTCTGGACGCAACTTTACTCGTTAACGGCCTGACGTTAAGTCTACAGCCTAAGTAATATTTCTGTCTGTCCCTGCACGATATCCCACAGAACTGATGTTTGATTCCTTAATGGTTTTCATAAGAGACGAACGGAATCAACATTATTTTGAGGGTGGGTATACCTATGATGAAATCTGCCGTATATTCCAAATTAGACATGACTTAAGTTGCAGGTAGGCTCACAGAAGTCTTTTAAACAGTAACGTTACTTGTTAGCTCCATAAATAATGCTGATATGCTGGACAACCTGTTCTCATTGGTCTATCCACCATGGCATACACACCCACAAAAACCAACCGTCACGTCACATTTCCTAAAACTTAAACCAAAGTGGTAATTGCCCCTTACAATTCATTTAATAAACAATTCTGTTATCCACAGCACTGTCTAGTATTTCTGGATTTCAAGGTGAAATTGAGAGGACAAAATGAAATATCTGTATCGGCTGGCAAATTTCTTTCTGGAATTTGATGAAAACAAGTCGGCACATTTTTACAGTATGCAAATTACAATAAGACTGTGGATAAGTTGGGCTGAACATTTTTGCTAAAAATGTTTTTCCCCAAAAAACAATTGGTTGAATTCTCAGAAAGGCAATATTTATTTTCTTGTCAAGGGGCAGGGGTAGTCTACCATTATTGGCATTAATTATAGGACTTAATATATGCTTTGCAGGTGGGATTTGTACTTGCCTATTAGGAAAAGATCCTTAGAAGTGAATAGAATTATCACATTGTCATTTGTTAAACCCCGGACGATGCCCGATAGGCAATGGCATGTTTGGAACTGGTAAATGGCAGGATTGGGACACAACAAAAAGCAAAAGGCGACGGATAACAGGCGACGGCAAATATGGAATTCCATAATTAGGGGAATGAGCAAAAGCTTTTGCTCTGGATATTGAAACCAGATAGAGTTGGAAATGGAGACTACATGTAAGAATGCTTTATGTGGGACTATGGATCTGGTAAATTTACTGAATTAAGGCCAGGTATTTTGAGGTGCAATGTACCAATAGATAAATTTATGTGGATGAAGCTGAAAGATGTACACGTCTTGAGAGTTGAAGCCAATGAAATTTCTCTGTGTCCGGTTAATGTAGAGTTAGAAGATCTTGGAGAAATTGATGTTGTGGAGAGTGATAAAAGGTTCATTCAAATGATTGTTGAGCACTGAGGGAGACTTTTGGAAAATACCCATATGAGCAAGTCAAAAGAAAATTGCTTGAAAAGAATACATGAGCTGAACTGCAAGGCTTAAACTCTTGTGAAAAATCATTAAACCTCACATCACAACTCAAGACTCTTTGAGAGTAATCACACAAAACATGGATATTCTTACAGTGTGCGAATACTTCTCAGCATACACCTTACTTGCTGATGAAAAAGATTTGTAATAAACAGAACAGATATCAACTCGCAAGAAGACATGCCAGATTTTAGGCCTGTGATGACGATTGTTATTTAATTTTAAACATTGATTGTTATCAATCAGACTTTATCAGACTTTATCAAATGGGAGAATTGACAGTAAGCCAGTGCATAGGACTGTCACTCATAAGAATGTACATTGTCTTTTCTTTTCCATACATTGAAAATGAACGGATTCAAAATAAAAACTGGGTAACCTGTCATTTGTGTAGATTTGGACAGCCTTGATTGAATTTGAAAACTAAATCATTGTAATGTCTGAATTTTTGCAATTTGTAATTGAAATTTTTGCAATTGCAGGTTTTTGTACAGTTGCCAGATGGATGAAGCCGCCCAACTAACGATTCAAGTCTTCAAAATACTACTAGGGCCAAATCGACGCCAAGGTTCCAGCCAAGGAGAACTCCACCCGAAAGCAGAATGAGAGTAGCCATCTTTTTTTTATTCTGTGCTGGTAAGGTACATGTATGCCCTGAAGTTAGCCTCCAAGTTCTACATGTAGTGTAGGAGGTGGTGATTGTCTACTCTGTGGACAACAAAAACAACATCCTGCTTGGAAGCCTGGTGGCAGCCGTGGATTAACGCAACCAACATAGTTTAAATATAAATACAAAACGAAAAATACATGAAAATGTGACAGAGGTGGAACAGAGACCACCAGCCATTACTTTAATGAAGCCCGGCAGCAAAAATAAATTTGTCTCAGTCCCAACCTACCGTGTAACAACAGGTCTGAAAGGCAGTGTGGGGGGGGGAAGGTGTGTGCTTTTCACATAAAAATTGATTTCATAAGAACAACGGTAGCATTTTGGTGTCACTTTAAGTAATATACATACATGTATGTTTGTTTGTTACCCATATTGCAGCCAGAAAAATACCACACTTGACTAAAACAAGTCTATTTTGCATGAATGCCACTATGGTCTATGCAGCTATTAACATTGAAACATACCTTGTTTGAGTCACTGTTAAGACACCGTACAATGTTCCCGCGTGCATTGTACAGTTATTATGGTGCTGTATACTTGTTTGTACATGTATGTATGTTCAGGCACAGGTATTTCAAAAGTGGTCATAATTTTTGTGTATTTGTGATATAATGAAAACAAAAATTACAAAAGCACAAAGCTATGACAAGCTTGTCCCTCTTTTGTGTTTCACTTCCAGGAGAACACCCCGTCCCCATCACGTGCTTGTAAGAGCCTCAAGTCAACCTTCTCCTTCACCCCATCAATGAGAAACACAAGGACCAAATCATGGAAGGGCTGAAGGAACGCCTGTCCTGCAGCACTGTTCTCCCTGTGCTACTGATCGGTGAGAACTTTGATTACAGCTTCCAGAATCCTCTCAGTACTACACCCTTGGAGGAAACCACCTCACATTTGTGCTGAAGGAGCTGAGTGATGACCCAGCATTTAAAGCACTGAAGCTGTGCATGTAAAGATTTATGCAAATCTACAGAAGACAGAGGCACTGCGGGTTGGCACATAGCACAATGTTGGAACACATTGTGTGCAGGAAGGCAGCTTATTGGATAACGTCCGAATCTTCTGAAGCCTCCTATACAGTTTACAAGAACATGATGAGTATATCACTGCCAGGGTGATACCAAGATTGACAGCCCCCTTAATAATTAGGTGGGGAAAAGTTAGGAAAAGTCACGGGAGGTCGATCAAGTGATGTGTGCCTTTGTGTGGCACTTAGTAGTACGATCAAATCACGTGATTTCTGAGACATTCTTGGCACAACATGGCGAGCCAAATACACTGTATCTGAGTGTCATCTGCCATAAACATGAGTCGAAGAAGGAAAAATCATTCGAAGAAGAGGTGACAAAGTAGGCCTTTATTATTCATATTCATAACCGAGTGTGGTTATAGACAGTGTCTTATAGAATCAAAGTTTTAAATGCACAACTACATGTACTGTGTTTTAGTCTCTCTTTTTTGCCATTAATTGTTTGTGGCCTTTTGTCTTTTTTTCCGTTTAACCTAGTTATGCATGAATCGGTCTCATCGGCTCATTATACTCACACATATCTGTGTAGTGATGACAACAAAGAATCATGATTTTTTTTTAAGTGTCCCAATTGAATGTCGTTATGGCTTTCTTATTCATTCAGCACTACGGTAGACAATGCTCCAAATGCCCAGCCAAACGTGACGCCAGATATACAGGTGGCCCCAAAGGAATACTTACATGTAGATCTCCGAAATCCACTAATCGACCGGAAAGTTCCCCATGATCATTCCAGAATTGTTTTTAATTATGACTCGAAAAGCAAGTTAAAATTATGCTGTAATTTGTTTACTCTCTAGGTCCGGTATACAAGATACAATAGCTCAATCGTACATGTTCATTATTTCTGATGAAGGGACAAAGATTTTTTCGTCGTTATATGACGAACCGATGTGTTCATTTCTGATTCTGCATGTTTTTTTGGTTTTTTCCCAGGAACGCCCTGTGGTTGAACGCGGAGCTGGATTTGAGGGACGACGATGAGGAAGGGGACAAGGACAACGACAACACCGATACCCAGGAACACCAATGTGTTTGCAATCTCTGTCCCTTTCACAGAGATGTTGTCACCGCCCGATATCATCCTGACTCATAAGATATCCTTTCGAATTCCTTAAAATAAAACTTAAGAGGTCATGTATACGGCTTGTATAATTCGGTCTCACTCTTTGCGAACATCGGAAAACTTACCAGTCAATGCAGCAACAAAAATGTAAAATTGTTCCCCATATTTGTTTTTGTTTTGCAGAACAACATAACTTGACTCAGCATAATGCAGTTCCCCCACAGCCCCAACCTGATGGCCCGCACCAGCCGGATCCCCATATGCACAGAAAAATCATTAACTGTACCGTAATGATCTGTTTGTAAATGGTTTTATGATCTGAATAAAAACGAATAAGAATGAGAAAATGTATTGAAATGAGTCAGTTGCCATAATTCGTACACGTGTCTCCCGTTCTAATACATGTACTTATATTTACCGTCTTGTTTTATGTTAACAGTTTTGCAACGCTCACATGTCTGAGATAACTCATAGGTCAGGGATATTTCTATTCCTTGCGCATGAAACAATTGAATACCAAGGGTAACCGCTGCTCTTTGTTTTAGGTCATGGACGTGTATAACAAAAATGGGCAAAATTGGACATGGGTGCTTAAGCGTCCCATAACTATAAGTTGTAAACAGTTTAGATACAATTTGCCTGCACAAATGGATAAAGAAGGAATCTTGGCGATTTGACTATCTGGGTTTGGGGTTTAAGGTGTAGTGTGCACACCTTGGAAAATGATTGCTGATAAAAAAATAAAAGGTTACCAAAAGTTTCATCCATGTCAAAAAACACTGCATGTACCGTGTTATAAATCAACAAAATTTATCACACCATACCTTTGAGATTAAACACTCGGGCGCCCACTTGACCAGTGAATCCAATTCTCTAGCCAACTGTAACCTATTTTTTAAGATGACAGGATGCATATGGCATCAAGCCAGTGGACTTGAATTTGACTGTTCGCCTGGCCACCCTTGATGAGGTGCCACAGTGATGTACCACATGGGCTATTCCCCTCTACAGGTGCCAGTGGAGGGCACTTGAATTTACCACATTTGCCATGTTATTTTGTAAAGTTTCATTACTTTAGACAGGTGCCTACCACTAGTACCAGGTTGCATGTGCTGTGCACCTTAATAGCTCTATTACATTTCATTGTTTGCTCTAATATAATTACACAACGGCCGTTGGTGTGTTGGTGAATAGTGGTCATTGGGTATAACTATGTATCTGACTTGTGGTCTTGGGAATCACAACCACTGTTGATATGTTGGTGGTCATGGGTACCGCCTATAGTGATCTTTGTTGAGATTGCTTGACTCCTTAATCCAGTTTGCCCTAAATTTGTGGTATTGGTATTCCAGATGAACAGTTAAACGTTGATTAAAATTGAAGCTGTGGCGAGAGACACATACACACAATAAAACTGCCTTGGTGGTGTGCCTATTCTTTCAGGTGTTTGAGTATAATCCATTGTTAGTTTCAAGTAATTCTATGTTTAACCTTACTGAGCATCCTGGACTTGGAAAAATTATCCTACATGTACATGTAAGTCATTTAAAAGGTTAAGGGATAAGATGCTTTTCCTTATTCTGAATCCATGTCACAATTTCTTTTAACTCTCACTTGTAATTAGCTTGATTATGGAAAATGCAGTACTGGTTGTTGTTGGCAAAGTTTAGGATACATGATTCTGAGATTTGAAATATAACTTGTGTGAAGTGTTGCCTCTTTGAATTTTCTGGTGTTTGTCAGGCAGACTTTTTTCTGTTTCTTTCTTATTATCTTTTAAACTTTTGTATTGTTTACCATGCATTAATTAAAAAATCTTAATTGTTTAGTTTGCTACCAGTAGTTTGTAACCATTTTCCCATCTTTGGTATATCATGTGTACTTATTTTTTTTTTATAATATTGCAGTGACCATAATACTTGGTTTAATACAGTGCTGGTCAAATAGGAATTTCAGCATCAAGTTGTTTTCTGTCACTGGTGATTCAGTTGTTCAACAAAGTGCATTTAGTTTAGTGTAGAAGTTAAAAGATTATCTCTTCTGTTTTGGCTGTTTTGTGCACCCACCTTGCTTTGGTTTTTCACCTTGGGGCACAGCTGTGGAGCATGAAGTGAACTGGCAGTGTAGGGTCCAGTTGGCCTTGGTTCCACTGGCCTAGGAGTGTGTGTGAGTTAAGGCACCCCAGGGAAGGATTGGGGTATGTTTTGTCTTTTCTCTTGTATCAGTGTTTTTCACCCAAGTGATATGTTAATGCACTGCATTCAGTGAGTTTTATGATGCAAGTTTGGAAAAGGAGTTAGACCTTGGCCAGAGGAGTTGATCTTCTTGTTTCTTTGGGAAGGCTATGTTCTGTTGAGTGAATTATATTTTGATACTGGATGATTAGTAAATGATAAATGGTTAAAATGTAATTTGTCAGTTGAAATTGGTGGAGTTTATCTTGATTTCCACATTATAATTTGGACTTTTTGTGTATTTTCTGTGACGGGGTTTTTCCTTGTGCCATACAATTTGCACTCTATTAAAGTCCAAATACCACCGCATTCTGATGTGTGTCCAGCATGTTTTATTGCTCACAGCAAATTGTAGGTGTGTTTTTAAATCTACAAGCAATTTATATTACATTTAATTTTACAATTACATTTATAATTTACAGCAACTCAATCAGTTACATTGCTTATGATCAATAGCAAAGATGCCAGTCTGTACAAGACGCTCAAATGAAAGGAAAGGGAAATACCCCTGTTCTACTTCAAGATGTGAATGGACGTATAAGAAGACACCAGCGGACCCAGAGGGAGCCAGCTAAACATCCAAAGAATGGACGTACATTGTACTTGTAGTCTCAAGAATTTTGCCAAATGACAAAATCAAAACTAATCCACGTACTGTACATGTATGTGCATTTCTGCTACAAAAAGGTTGGCATGCTACTAGACTGAAAAGGCCATCAAAGAATGGAAATTATTTGTATTACAAATTGATTAAAGAATTCTTTCAAGGCTTCCGTACAATAACTTGTAAGTTGTTGGCACTTGTAAGTGGCACGTATTATGGAAGTTTCCACACCTCATGACGAATGTGTATATTGTGAAATACAAAGGTTATACATGTAAGTATGTATGTACATGTAGCAGATTGTAAAATTATTTGTGAAATTAAATGTGTTCACTGCTTCAAATATGGGCTTTGTAAAGAGAAATATTGGCAGATTTTAAGTAAAAATAAGTCTAAAGAACTTTTTAAGGGACAGTCGTCATTGTTTATTTGTTGCTAAGGTTTTTTAATTACATGTATAGTGTTCACGATACTTGGGTCTCTAAAGATACGGAAACAGCATTACAGATGTAAATGTGTGATACTTGTCCTAATCTACATGTATGTCAACTTTACATTGGTACTTTGAATTTACTTACTTAACTGCTTTATATTTGGCCAGTAACTGAATGGAGGCCATCACATCTGCCAGTAAAGTGTGTTGGCTTACAGTATGCCACATTAAGTATTCTGTCATTGAAACCATGCCATGGAGAAAAGACACAAGTGCAGATGGGGGATGGGAACTGATTTTTGTCCAAGCCTCAGGGTCCATCCTTGATTGTGACAGAACTAATTAGTGAAGTGCCTCAATACAAGCCTTTATATTCTCACTCAACTGTCAAATTGGAATGCTGTATTCTAAAAGAACGATGTAGGTAGATTTGCAGAACACTGGCAATTACACTGGCCTTCCATGTTAATCCATGAGAAAAATGGCTGCCAGTAGAAATTAAACGTCAGTTCGTAGCATGTTAAGACAATTTTCTGTCCATATCACCAGAGACCATCACAAGCAGGCAATTCTTCCCCTTTTCATCAAAATTGAGAATAATCCTTAATTACCCTGCTTATGGATCCTTTCATTTGAGATGCATGAGTAGCATGTGCAGTGCTGATGCACTTCAAGGAATTTTTCTAGATGATTCGGATAGTCATGACAGTTCATCCTCAGTCACTCAAGTGACAGTGACAACAGTGACGTTACTACAGAGAATGACACCAAGACTGACAATTCTGTTGTGTCAATCCCCCCCCCGGAAAAACAAGTGCTTTGAACTTCTTTTGAACTTATTATCTGCAGTGATTTGTGCTGTGCATGTATCTACATTTCTACTGTATTTCTTTCTACTGGAAGATCAAACCTCACTCACACATTATACTGTTACAACTACAACAAAGCTGAAAAGAAAGTTGTCAGTCTTTTCCATAGCAGTACTTTGTGAGCAACTTACACCCTCAATCAACTTTAACAAATGTAACTTCCCCCACACCTCTTCTATTCAACCTGTCTGTTTCCTTGCTCAGTGAAAAAAAAAATATATGCCAATGCCCCAAATCAGTGCACGGCAGCAACTCCAATCATTTACATGTAAGTACACTGTACTCACCTGAATGACTTACCTGTACTAGTAATGGAGACAGTACAGAAATGACGGTACAAGTAGGGTACGTCAACAAAGCAAGGCACAGTCGGTCGGTCGGTCGGCCTGTGAACTATCATGTGGTGGAACAGCTCAGAAATTTACCATGGTGTCATTGAATGGGCCTATCCCTGGGCCCACCTGTTTTTCCTTCCTCCGTGGTTCACACTAAGATGTTAGATTCTTAGTCACGCAGAGTCAAGAAGACAGCAGAACAGTTACCTACCGACCATCGACATAAACCACTGACGAAAGCCACAAACTGTCTACATGTATAATGTTAGGACAATCAAGGTCAGGTCACACGAAGTGCCAGTTAAGTCGAGCTACCTAGGACGTTACAACCCTCACTGGCAGACCCCTGAACTCGCCCGCGATTGGGACTGCGCGGCGGACGAAGTACTACCGCAGTTCTCGGGGTAGCAAGATGAAACTTCTTCCTTCAGAAATTCCTCCATGGTTTTACAAAACAACAGAATAAACATACAGCAAAGGCTCCATGATCGTCGTTCAAGACCCTCCAAGATACCTGAAATTAGACGTAAAAACTATTATTTCCAGCATCCAATGCGTCGCGTCTTGTTCGCTTCGCCGAGGTGTCCCCCTAAAGAAATTCGTTGGCCAGCAGCATGCTGACATGAAGCCACAGGCTAACCTCCTGCCGTAGATATGTGTACTACTTCCAGTCGCAGCCACCTAGTTTGGACGTATATTGTGACTGTGACTATTCATCCTGGCTGTGGATAGCACCTCGTGGTCCTGGAAATCATAGCGCTGTAACTTGCACAAGACTTGTTTGTTGCGCCTTGACGATGAGCTGATGGGTTATTTAAGTATATTCCTGAACAGTACTTTCCTCATTAACTTAATATAAAAAATCAACATATCCAGTGCTGAAAGAGATAACACTTGAGCGCTAGACTTAGTAGAGAGCATTATTAGCATTAATTAAACGGTGCATACGGGAGGCGTTTCGCGCACAAGACATGAAAAGATGTGGTCGACCTTTCTCGTGTATTTGTAGCTTTATTTCATTCTATTTTCCCGTTTATATGAAAGTTAAATGTATTTTTATAAGCAGTTCAACAAAAATTATCATGCAAAAATAAATTGTAATTTAAACCCATTCTGCTTAATGTCGTAATTCAATTGTCGGATGCAAGGACAATTTTTTAAAAATAAGATACCACCTTAATTCATTTCAGAAATAGATGATAAAATAATGAGAATATAAGAAAATGGAAAAGGAGAATACGGCGCTGTTTCCATCCTTATGCCTATATACATGTGTACACTAAGCCCTCCATTGTTCTACCTGCGACATAATTGTCTTGATAGTCCTTGTATCCGCCCGAAAAAAAAACATTTTACATCATCATCTCCCTCATCGCCCTGTTAATAATCATCATCATGTACCATACTCTGCTAAAGCCTTGGCGACCAGTTTCCTCCATTTCGACCTATTTACTGTTTAGCCTCTAACAGCACCCCCCAAACAAAAATTTGAGAAAACGTGTTATATACATGTAATAGGTTTTGAAGACCGAACTCGAGAGGGCTCTTGCAGTTTTTCTATTAAAACTGAAATTGAAGTCTTGGTTGATGTCTGGAAATTTTGCCGTCATTCAGCCAGCTGATGCACATCCACTAGTCAATTGAGGCAGGATTGCGCGGATTGTGGATCGCTATCACTACATTATTTCATATAGATGCGATCGCCATTTCTCAGTGGAGTAAAATTGATTTCGTATTAAACCAAGCAAAACAGAACAAAAGCTTTGAGTTGACAGATTCACTCTGAAACCGTTTTATATAAATAATTTTAAATTGAAACAACGAGCGGAAGATGGATTTTACCTGGATTTAAGAGGATTCTGACTCAAGAAGGGATTCTGCTTACTGCGCTAATCCCAGAATACCTGCACTGTTCCATAATAATTTGAAACATAATTCATTTTGCTATTTGAGTAAGGCTTATAAACAACATTGTTTAAAAAGGATTTTATATTTGAACAATCTTATTTTACATTTGAATTTGAAACAGTGTTATTTATTGTACCTGTTGAAACAGCATCAGTTGAGTTATTTTTGAAAGTGCAACATCTCCGGGACGCTGCTTTCCACACCCAGAAATTTTTTACTAAACTTCCAAACTTAACAATAGCCTTAGGGTAGACAATGACTAGACCCCGATCCAATTTAGAATTTAATGTTGAGCCTCTAAAACCTGAAAGGAGTGATATGTTTTGGACGTTGTTTGCATGTCCAGTTTGGGTCTGATAAATCCGCATGCAGTTGCAGAGCCTGCTGAAATTAAATATGATTGCAAGTTCTTAGCAGACTGTGGAGTCAGGTTGCTACAATGATACTTGTCATGCTTGTCACCTGTGTGACCAAGGATTAATTCCCGGAGGACAGTGTGTGGATTGTGTATTCAATCCTTACCCGATTTTTGGGGTTTACTAATATTATTTGTACAGGAGTTTCCTCTCTCTCTAAAGCTGAATATGTGCTAAGTTTCCTACACTTATTTACTTATATTTGTGAGCTTCGTTGCCTTAGACTTTAAGGAATCTGTTTCCCAACAACAAAGAGAATATAATGAAAGAAATTATATTGTTTTACCATTTTGATTTTTTCAACCTCTCGATCTGCCCTAATTCAATAGACCTGTCATTTATTTTTCTTCCTAAATCAAAGTGCATTTAGTACATGAATACAGATCTTCAGTCGTAAAAGTGTAGCTACGATTACTTTTCTGAGGCACAGATTTTATACAATTTTACACTCTTATTCAACAAATAAAAGTATTTCAAATTCCTGTTTGGTCAAACACATTGAATAGTGCACCAATTGAAAGTCCATGATTCTCTGGACACCTGAGGGCGCTGTTTCCCCACGAGTTTTTGGTTAACCCGCTTGATTTTCTTCTCCCCTTCATTAAGCCCGAATTCACGTTCGATTTTGAATTTGCCCTCTCCTCCTTCGTCTCTAAAACCAATTCCCTTTTGTACGGCTATTATACCGAGAAGTCTTTTAGATTCAATACGTTTGGTTACGACCATTTGCAGGTAGAATATGTGGCAAACTTTCTGTTGCATTATTCATAACACGCTTAGAGGGGGTGTAACTTTTGTGGGGGGAACACGCACACCAAGCAGGAAAATTGCATTATTCATAAACATGGTGGTAGGGGAGTGGCCCTGGAAAAAACCAGATAGTGCTGTGCACACGCGGCCATAAACGCACTGTACATGTACTGTACATGTACAGTACATGTACAGCACATGCAACACATGTACATGTACAATACACGTACCGTAGGGAGAGCGGCTTGAGCTTTGAACGGGTACGGATAGGTTCTCTACGTTGCTGTGCGAGTGGTGAGACCTTCTCTACACACAGTCTTTTCTTTGCTTTCATGCTTGCATGACTCTGCTTGCTTTGCTGTTTCTTTTTTTTTCCCTTGCTGCTTTTATGACCATTTACAGTAACATCTGCAGATTATAACTACACGTACTAAAGCTACATGTACATCGTCGAGCCAACATGGCCGACGAAAATGAGGAAGACATGACATGGGATCAGCTATCAGAATAGTAGATATCAGAATATAAATCTAGGCATAGTCGAAGCCAAAACAATAACCAACCACGCTCTACATTAGACCTTCTCATGAGTCAAGCCCAAGATGACCAAAATGATAACGACGACAACGATGCAGATAGCAATAACGAAAATACTGAGCATGCCAAAGATATGGAAACTCGGGTCAGCTCGGCAAAAACTTCATGGAGACCAATGTCCTGAAAAAGAGTGAAGCCAATAAGCCCAAGTGAAGATTCTGCAGAGTGTGACAACAGTTCCTATTCTCGATACCAAAAGAGAAGAAATGTAAATGCTTATCCGTATTCGTCCCAAGAAAATGCAAATCCTACCATTGTTGTCATAAATTCTCCAGATGCCAAACTTGCTGAGATAAATCCCATTAAAATAGCCAAAGCTCTCAATGAAATCGGATCGAACATCATTAAAAATGTCAACCAACCAAGGTGGCATCAGTGTCAAATGCCACACACCTGGTCAGGCTAACAAACTTAAAAGAATCAATACGCTTGGACAGTGGTCCGTAACCACCGAGTTTGCGAAGTCAGAAACACAAAGTAAAGGTGTTATCTCTGGAGTACCGCTTGAACTTTCTGATAAAGAAATCATCAAGGAATGCAAAAAAGACGGTGTCATGGATGTACGAAGGCTCACTTTCAAAAGAAATGGACAAACTGGAAACAGCCTCTCTGTCTGCCTCACATTTAACACGCCTCACCTGCCTCAGCGCATTCAACTCGGTTATCAGTACTTTGATGTTAAGCCATACATACGACCAGTTTCAACTGCCAACACCTTGGACACACAGCAAACAATTGTGGTAGCAAAACAAGATGTGTCCGATGTAGTGGTACTCACACGTACGATCAGTGTGACAAAAAAGACCAAGTCAAATGCAGCAGATGTGGTGGAAGCCACTCCCCTGCCTATGCTGGTTGTGATACCATTAGAGAAGAAAAGAAAATCTAAGAAGTTAGAGTAACCTACAACATATCCTATGCTGAGGCAGCAAAGTCCATCCGTACAGCCATCACTGTCCTTGCTGAAAAGCCTGACACGCCTTCTCCAGCACCTAAATTGAAAACCTGGACTCCAAACAAAACATGTGCGAACACACAAAATACACAAAATGTACATGTCAGCGGTGAACAAAGAAGATAGAATCTGCAACCGTCGTCCAAAAGAGAGATTTCTACTCAAACCGAAGATGTATTAGTAGCTAGCCAAACTGAACCTATCTCACCATGTTTGTTGGCAGATAACTCGCTAATAGAACTACTTATTGGAACACTTCAAATCTGGGAGTCAACTATAAATAAAGAAAGTAGGGAATCAGAAATAAAGTCTCTCTTTGATCACTTATTCCATCAATCAACCAAAACACAGCAGGCATCAGACAACCAGAGAAAACGTAATGCTCATACACAATCCTCAAGCACTGGTACATCCCTGCAGGGGACACAAAGGAAATTCTCTCAGTCCAAAACGAAACAGAGAGGAGCCCCTGCTAAGTCCTCACAACTACAAATCAGCATTGAAAACATCCAATCGGTCAAAAGGGGAAAGTCAGCAAACATAAACATGAATCTTATCCTCATGGTCTTTATCTTACAATTGAATGCACAATCACTTATTGCACACAGAAATGAATTCAAGCATGCTATAAATGACTGGAACGACAAACCTGATATAATTTGTATACAAGACACATGGCTTAAAGAAAGTAAGAATTTCAATCTTCCTGGATATAACATTTACAGATTGGACAGGAAACCTGACCCTAAATCCTTTGGCGGGGGATGTGCTATTTTTACCAAAAAAGCCCTTGTTGTTCAAAATATTGCTGACAAAAATTCCTTTTTCCAGTATCAAGTCCTTGAAGTGTATAATAGTGATAAAAGTAAATTAAAAATTAGTAATGCTTATAACCCATGTCTCACTTTGAAGGACGATTCTTTAACCGACATCGAAAATCATATAAGCAAGAACACTATTATTTGTGGAGACTTTAACAGCCACAACTCCCTCTGGGGAAGTAAAATGACTGATGCAAATGGTAATATCGAAAATGTAATGGACAAACACAATCTTGTTTGTGTTAATAGTGGAAACGGTACTAGAATTAACACCTCCAATTGTACTACTACGTGCATTGACATTACTATCACCTCTCCAGATCTCGCAGCCAGGAGCAACTGGACTACCTGAGATGATACTTGGGGAAGCGACCACTACCCTATCATTATTGAATTTAATCAAAAATGCCAGTACACTTCCAAAAACTATAACTCAAGTTGGTCCACCAAAAGAGCCAACTGGGATGCCTTTCTACGAGCGTGTGATAACCACATTACTGAACCAAGCATTAATATTAATGCTGAAGATGCTTATAATGAGTACATTGAGCAACTTACTGAGGCTATCAATCATTCCATCCCGTGTACAGTTTCTCACAAAAAGAACAAAAAGATATCTACTTCATGGTGGAATGATGACTGTAAAAAAGCTGTTGAAAACCGGAAAAAAGCCCTTAAATTGCTAAGGAAAACCCGTTGCCCTAAAGACCTTATAGCTTGCAAACGTACCTGTGCTATTGTTCGTAAAGTTATTAAAGCTGCTAAAAGAGATGATTGGAAAAGTCTTTGTGATACCTTGAACTCCCAAACTCCTTCCAAAAAGATTTGGGACAAAATTCATCATATTAACAATACGCATACTAAGGTTAACATCTCAGTCTTAAAAGACAGTGATAAAGAGTTTATCTCTGACGGAGATAAAGCTAACTTACTTGCTCAAAGTTTTGCTTTGATTTCTATCAGAAATGATCAAAATTACAGTACCTCCTTTTTAAAAAATAAAATGCTGAAAATAATTTTCACCTAATGATGATAATGAGAATGTTATTAATGAACCTTTTACTATGTCTGAACTGGAAACTGCCATTGACGCAGCAAAGTGTACCCCTCCAGGTAAAGATGGTATCAGCAATGACATTATTAAACATCTCCCTCAAAAAGCATGTGAAATTATTCTCATCATTTTCAACAAGATCTGGAGTACTTCCCAGCGTCCTAGCCAATGGAAAGAAGCCATACTTACTCCTATTCTTAAACCTGGCAAAACTCCCACCGATCCTAAATCGTACCGGCCAATTGTGCTCACCTACACCTTCTGCAAAATAATAATAGACTTATCTGGTACCTGGAGAAGCACAATTTGATCAGTAAGCATCAGTCTGGTTTCCGGAAAGGGAGAAGCACCAAAGACCATATCATTCATCTTGAATCTGGCATAAACAAGGCTTTTGCCAACAGAGAAAGTATTTTGGCGGTCTTCCTGGATCTTGAAAAAGCATATGATATGCTATGGCCCGAAGGAATTGTCATCAAATTACAATTACTTGGAATTAGGGGGCGCATTACCCAATGGATCAATGACTTTCATACAAATTGGAAAATTCAGGTTAAAATAAATAACACTTATTCTGAATCATGTACTGTTAAAAATGGCATACCCTAAGTTATTAGTCCAACACTCTTTAATGTTGCTGCTAATGACCTTTCTCAATGTATTAATGGAGTTAATATCTGTCAATATGCAGATGACATAGTCATATGGAAATCCAATAGAAATATTAATTTCATTACTAATAAGATCCAACAAAGTCTCAATAACATTTCCTCTTGGTGTGGAAAATGGGGCTTTAAAATATCAACTCCCAAGACCTACGCTGTCCTATTTACTCATAAACGAAATGCTTCCTCTAAACTGAAGATAAATAATTCTGACATCAAATTTCAAAATTCAGCTAAATTTCTTGGTGTCATCTTTGACAACAAACTAACCTGGAAGGAACACATCAACTATGTCGTCAATAGAAGCAAAGCTAAACTTAACATCCTCAGATGTATTAGTGGAACTGATTGGGGATCAGACTGTTGTATTCTCTTTCGCCTGTACAAAACTCTTATCAAACCAATTCTGGAGTGCGGATGTGAAGCCTTCAACTCAGCGGCTTTAGAACACAAGCAAAAATTAGATAGTATACAATACCATGCTCTGAGGATATGCTGTGGAGCACTGTATGGAACCTCGTTACAGAAACTGCAAGTAGAGTGTGGAGATCTTCCTCTTTATCTCATCCGTAATTATTTTTGTAATCTATATAATATCAAACTGGATATGCATGCTTCTCATCCTAATAAATACGTCCAAATAGACTGCTGGCAGAAACACTACTTTGCTAAAAAATGGAAAAATAATCTATACCAAGCCCCATTTGAAGCCACAACAGGTAAACTGCATTTTAATACCTTCCCATTACACAATCCTTTTCCTTACTGGCATTATACTAAACCTGATATCTCAACAGAAATTCTGAACCATGTTAAACATATCATGGATATCAATGAAAAGGGTTCCCTTGCTACAGAGATCATACATACGACTTGGGGTAACTCACTTCACATCTATACAGATGGTTCTGTCGACCCGAATAATAACACTGTGGGATGTGGTATATACACACCTCAACTTAATTATTCTAAGAACATCAGATTAAACAACAAAGCCTCTATTTTTACAGCAGTTGTCATTTTACTGGCCCTTGAATGGATTGAAGATGTTCAGCCTATGCAGTCCTGTATATTCACAGACTGTCTAAATGCTATACAAGCTATATCTTGGCCTATCCTAAGAAACAAATTAACTTGTGATATTTGGCATACACTTATTAATATTCAAAATCAGGCTAAAAATGTTATTTTTGAATGGATACCAGGATGCTGTGGAGTTGACCATAAACTGCCCCTTTCTATAACAGAAGATAAACATCAACTCAAAAGTTGCATCAAGCAACAGTGGCAACGGGAATGGAATAATTCTAAAGCTTCTTTACTTAAAAAAAATACAACCCATTGTTTCCCTTAACATGAACACGTGGAACCTCTCACGCTGGCAAGAAGGTCAGATTCACAGACTCTGGCTTGATATGTGTAAAAATCTAAATAGTTTCTATAAAAAAATCGGTAAACACGCGAACAGATTTTGTGAAACATGCAACACATACGACAATGCTGAGCATTTTCTCATAAACTGTAACAAATATGTTAGTGCCAGGGGAAAACTTCAAAAATCATTAAAATTAACTCCAGATCAAATGACACTTAAAAATGTTTTAAACGCAAAATACAATATTCCCCACTTCCTGAAATACATCAAGGCTACTAACAGTAACATCTAATATGAACATGCATGCTCATACATACATGTACATTTATCCATATTTGCCCATGCTTTCTGGTGTGATATGTACGTCAAACAATTGGCTGGACAGAGTGCTACCTATCAACACCTGGAGTATGCAGCCTGCGAATGTACCGGCGGAGCACGGGCTCTTAAATTGCAAGGGAGACGGCTGGCTTGCAGGACACTGTAGCATCTTCATGTCTGGAGGATCGTTAATGTCGTATCACCCCCATAACATTCTTCATCTACTGATTGCCTTACACATGTACATGTTTTCCACATTTCATATGTAGCTCTTCTCATCTAAGCCTTGTGCGATTTCTTTTGCATGTATGCATGTATAATTATCTCTTTTTTATTTGGTTTCCTCCTACATATCCTACAGTACATGCCTCCTTTTACACAGTCATTTCTCAGTTCTTGGGTTTTCAGACTTGTCCTTTCTTTTCTTCTTATCCGTCATCGTTCTCAAAGTTCAAGCCTGATGTCGTCATCGTGAGGACGATTTCTTCGTGACTCAGCTACTGTAGTTGAAGTTGGCACCAAGACCAATCACAAACCACACAAGACCAAGGACAAGACCAGTCACAAGTAACCGGGTGAACAGTGACAAAAGAATACTTTTGTTGCAGTTCATCTGAACAGCTTGTGACTTGAATTTTGAGTGTTAGTCCTGTGGGGTCTTACGATGGTCTCAGCTACAACATGGATAAATAAGGAAATAATATCACTCGGCAAATTTACCTGTTAAGTATAAGTCAGCTGAAAACCAGTCCACATACAGTGTAGTTCAAATAAATCCTTTACTCAGATGTCTGTATTCAGAAAGACCATAAATTGGCCTAGCTCAACTGAGAACTTATTGTTACAATCCCAGCTGAGAGCAGAAACTCTGATTGCCTTGCCCATCCATAGCCTCGTCCATGGTTCTTTTATTCGGATAGTCTGTCTTATTAAAGAATGACTCAACATAAAATTCACTTCAAGGCCAGTGTGAAAGCTTGAAGAACTTCATGAGTTACGTTTACAGTTCCCCGTTTCCCCAACCATGGCTAGTTTATTTGGATATGCTGTTTGATTTACTAAAGAGTCATTCCTCCAAAACTTAACTTCAAGTCCAGCGTGAAAGGCTGGAGAACTTTATCTGTTACACCTATAGTTCCACATGTACATGAGACCACACAAGGGTCTTTGAGAACTAGGGCCACTTTTTCTAACTGCATCTCTGTAACTTATGAAAACGGTCCACCATCTACAACCTACAAGTCCAAAGGACTGGCCCAAAAACTTTGTTGTCATTAAAGTAAGCATCTAACTCATCACATATCTGTGTTGGTTGCCAATATGGGGGTGTACCTCTAAATGGATTAAGAAATTAATTACACACTCAAATCTGTCATCATCAACACTCTAATAGGACTATCTCCTTCACAAGGGGTGACACTATGTACATATGCATTATCTAAAAGGTTGCAAATTTACATGTATCCAGGATCGTTTTTACGTGATTGCTCATGAAATTCTTGTTCTAAGTTAATTTCCTCTTACATGATCACCCAACAATCTCTCCAATCACAATTGATTTTTTTTTTGGTACCAAATATTACTTTGCTCAAGATAACTTTGTGCATTTTGGACGTTCCTGCTTACAAACTAATACTAATCCTTTGCATGACAGTTTCCTCTTCAACTTTACTCCAATTAACTAATTACTACTTTCACTTGGCAATGCTGCTACTGTATTTTTTCATATGGGATGGATGACATATAAACAAATGGACCATGTGGGATGTACTGTAGCCTTCTCATGAATCCAGTTTTCCTCACAACAGCTCAATTCCTCTGCAATATCTACCAAAATGGAAAATAATTCATTGAGGCTTAAGAAACTGTGTCTTTCTGACACAATTTTCTTGACAGGTGTAGCACATTCTTACACCGGTATTCAGAATTTCTCAGACATGAGGTCAGTAATGCTGTTTTTTCTTCATTACAACTTATCACTTTATTCTTCAGTAAAAGAGTTCAACAGACAGTACAAACACACTCATGACTTGTTCTGATGCAGACTGATGGAACACCTGGAAAAAGGCAACAATGAGTCAGGTGGTACCTGATGATACCCCCACCTACTGAGTGGATAATACAAAGACCAGTGTGATGTTGTATCTGATTGCTTGGCTGTGGCCGACAGTAATGTATGTGTCTGTGGGAAATGGATTTAGCCACTAACTAGCAGTTAGCATACATGTAGGTGCATGCACTTTTGTCAACTGTAATACAGGCATCTCTGTGGGGAGTGCTGCAGCCTCTAGCTGGTTGCTCCCACAGGCAGCTGGCAGTAATACAGGCATCTATGTGGGGAGTGCTGCAGCCTCTAGCTAGTTGCTCCCACAGGCAGATGGCAGTAATACAGGCATCTCTGTGGGGAGTGCTGCAGCCTCTAGCTAGTTGCTCTCACAGGCAGCTGGCAGTAATACAGGCATCTATGTGGGGAGTGCTGCAGCCTCTAACTAGTTGCTCCCACAGGCACACTTTCATAAAGCAGCCATTTGTAGGAAAAAATTCAACTGTGTAATAAAAAGTGTGGGCCCTTTATAGTCAGCTGCACCCAACCCTCCATGCAGCCCTTGGATAATGCTAGTATCAGAGATGCCACTAGCCTCTGCAAAAAAATTAGAAAATATGAATCTAAGAAGAAGGCTTTTCAGGGGACACAATAAAACAAAGAAATGTATTTGAAACTTCTGAATGATGCACGTGTACGCAAGTGTACTTGTTTACCTTCACTGGTGGCGTCTTTGATCTCCGGTACTGGCTTTCATTATTCCTGCCCTGTTTGAGTACATAGTTTTCCAAATTTTTTGTGCCCTGTAGTGCATGCTGAGTTTCCTTTTTCCCTTAAGGCTGCCCTGTAGTGCATGCTGAGTTTCCTTTTTCCCTTAAGGCTAGATACAGGTGCTTTTTTGCATTTCTTGACACTTGATGAGATTTGTGTTGTCTTTACTGATGCCATTGCTGTCACTGTCCTGTGCTCTGAACCTATACCCTTGGCTCCTTTTCTCTGTTTTGCTTTTTTTCTCCATGAAGCTATTTGCATGTGGTAGGAAAGGCTATGATCCACAGGGCTCTTTTGTATGTCTGGTCACTTATGATGCAAGTGGAGTGGTGTTGTTCCTTTCGCTTTCAGATCATACTTGACAGTCTGATAAGCATGATATGTTGACACATTCAAGCAATTGATTTTTGCATTTACCAGGTGGTTCATCACACTGAAGGACTGCTCAACTTTAGGGGCTGTGAAAATGTTGAGTACACATTTGACGACCCTACCAAGGCAGGGATATTTCTTTGTTGCCAGTACTTCACCCCACCATTTATCCAGTTCTGTTGTATGTCCATCAATTTTCACTGGTGGCAGGGTTTTATCCAGCTGCAGTCTTGATACTTGTTGCTCATACTGATCTCTGTCACTATCATTATGAAACACAGATGCTAAGTGCAAAGGAAGTCTCTTCAGCACCGAGTATGTGACAGAAGGTCCCGTAGCTTTAGGATATAGTGCAGAAATGCTACGCAGGAGGCGATTACTAATGGGCATCTTTTTCAGCAGATATTCTCCAGTTGTTACACATGCTTCTTTCACTTTCAGGATGAACTCATTTCCAAGAGATTTTGGCAGGTGAGCAATGCATTTTCTCGCACTCCGACCAATGTAGAACTCTGACAGTGGACGAAGACATTCCAACAGCTTCACTGTCTGCAACTCCTTAATGGATGCATCTTCAATCTTCTCATGATAACAGAAACCTAACAGAAATGTTCTGACAAGACTGGTGATTTCAGCATGGATTCTGTGTATCATGGGACTGGACTGCTGGAACAGCAATACACAAGACTTGAACACTGGCAAGACATCACTGTACAGGTAGAGGGAGGCCCTTGTTTGTGTTCATGGAATAGCATTTTCATGATTCTGGTCTTCCTTTCTTTTCCTGCTGCTGTTGAAGTCTTGAACTTTTCCAGGCACAATCTTCTGATTTCTTTCAGCGTAGACTTGGTTGATTCAGGCAGATGGGATGTCTTGATGAATTCTTTATACAACTCTTGCTCATCCTTTATAGGCACATATGCAAAATACATGCATAAAATGGCTGGAAACATGAGAACAGTATCACAAGATGTATCAAGGACAGACAGCCAGCGGTGTGGTACTCGTTCCTTTGGAGTAAGGAATGTGATGCCAAAGATACTACATAATTCCCAAAGTAAAGCCTTCAAATCTGGAGATCACTTCATGTCCCCATGCAGATCATTACATAGATGTTCAACTCTGTGCTCAAAGTGAGAACAAAACAATTTGATGCAGTTGTGGATGTGGTGACACAAGTTCCCATCGATGTGAAGTAGGTGTGGTACTTTTCTTTGGAGCAGCAGAGTTTCGAAGCCAGATGTTTTGCCCCTCATGTATGCAGCTGAATCTGAACGGACTGATACAAGGTTGGTGTATGGAAGGTTGTTTTCTTCAAAAATGTCACAAACTGCTTTATACACAACTTCAGACCTTATTGCCAGCAGCAGCACAAAAGCCAACGGGTAAACAACAGTGCACTTCTCCTCCTCTGAAAAGTAAGATACCAGGATATTTAGAATCTTCCGATTATTTTTGCTGTGCACTCATCAGTGTTCATTGAGAATGGAACTTGTTGAGTGCTGAAGAGTTGTTTGTGCAGAACTTCAGACAGCCCATTGCTCAGCTTGTACTCGGCACAGGTTTTGCCCATTGAAATACTGTCCAATGCTTTGTGATCCTCTGACATTTCCTTGGCATACTCAATTAACTGAGGAGCAAGTGATAATGGAAGGGAGTGCTCTGCAATAAATGACACAGTTCTTCCCTCTACATGTGACATTTGGTCGCCAAAGCTTACAACTGGAGCAACAGTTTCTGGAATGGACGAACAGGAGGAACCATATGTATTTGAAGCAATGCCATATGGTAAAGTGCAGACTTCCTTTCCATTGGGTTCATGTGCAAGAGTGTTTTTCAGCACCCTGTGAAATGCTGCTAGGAAGGGCTGAGAGTTCTTCACAAAAATTTGCACCCTAAAAAGTCTGAATTTAACATAACCTTTGTTTGTTTTGTATCTTGACTCCTTACTTTCAATCGTCTGATCGTATTAAGAATTGAAGCTGACACATACAGCCTTGTTTTCAAACGCGGAAGTGCGCAGATCGACGCTAAAAGCGTCGTATTGGGATCCCTCTATACGTTCATGCATCACACGTTTGCATGTGCATGCATCGAGCTGTCCATGACAAGCAATTTACATGTGTTGAAGGTCAATATTTAAACGTATTTTCAGTCACTGAAGACACCACTCAACACTGCCCTTTGTATTTCACATCTACTGATGACTGGCGCACAAGACTTAAATACCCAATCGCGTGGCGCAGGATATGTGCGCATCATAGATTTGCATCCAGTCTTTTCTTCTTTATTTAATTTTGTCAATGTTGAAACATTGAAGGGGGAAATTTAAAAAAAAACGGATTTGGGGAGAAAAATACCAAATGTTGGATTTCCGATTAAATTCGGAAGAGCGGCATCTCTGTAGTATTACAAAGTTAAAGCCAGGCCTTCTATAAAACCACTTTACACAGACAACTGGAAACAGAAGTGGCAGTGGAAAGCTGTATGCAGTGCAGTATTGCACAAAATATGATCCACATGAATCAGTAACCTACCTATGTAATCAAATATTGTAAGGTACTGAAAGGTCAGCATTGAGCTGACTCAGTGCAGTTTTTCTTGAAAAATTGCTCAGGTTTCTGAACAGTGGATAACTCCCATACCAAAGGGGTTGTCGATCTGCTTTAAGTTTAAACAGTCCAAAAGGAAACTGCTGTTGTGAATGTTTTTTACTGTGCAGAATTCAATTACTACCTGTCAGTATAAATGGACCCTTAATGAGAAAGAATGTTGGTATCTGAACTGTACATGTGTTGTAATGTAAATGATTACTTGAAGTCTTGTGATGGACTTCCAACAGCACAGCTCTCCATGACTGTAGTATGGGTTCTGTGCACACTCCTTACCAATGTCATTGATCTTCATTTCTGGACACAACCCTAAAGGTTCACAAAATGACTTGCATGTACATATATTGCGCACCATATATGTGTGCACGTCACATCCACAGTGTTACTGCCATGGTCCTTTTTTTCATTTTCATGCACAAGGCCCATATAGAATGTCTATATACCACATATGAGTGTCTAATAATACTTCAAAAAGACATGACCAAGGGAACACCTGTGGTTAAAGGTCCCCCAAAGATCAGCATGTTAAGCCACATCCAAATAGCTTGGCTACAGTTGACAATAGTACATGCACCTATGCAAACTGTCAGTTAGTGGCTAAATCCATTTCCCATAGACACATACATTACTGTCAGCCACAGCCAAGCAATCAGATACAACATCACACTGGTCTTTGTATTATCCACTCAGTAGGTGGGGGTATCATCAGGTACCACCTGACTCATTGTTGCCTTCTTCCAGATGTTTAAACCTTCATAAAAAGTCACTACAAAGGTCAGGACAATCAAGTTGGGTTGTCCTACTGTGAAGTGACGGGGATAAAGAAAAAAGCCAGGAAAGAAAGGTGATGCTTCCCAACTCTGAGGACAAAGTGAAAATGACAGGAAGTAAGACAAGGAAATGGAAGCATAGAGCCCAGAGAATGAGGAGCAGTGAGAATCAGGTGTCTAACTTTGTTGTTGGTAGTACCTGCATCTATGTGGCTCATCTGAGAGTGAGTGAGATTTCCTTAATGAGGCAATGGCAGTGAAAAGGTCAGAGACAGAATACAATCTATTGGTCAACAGATATGAGGGGAGTGATTGGAAAGTTGAAAACAAAATAAGTGTGAACAAGAATCATCACAGCAGCATTGCTGAGCCACAATTCCAATGTTCAGTTTGAATGATGCTGGATGGAGGGAAAGGAGATTGTACTGTGCTTTAACAATGACCGAGAAGCTGACAATCAACCCAGCTAGAGCCCTCGCCAAATGATAAAGGAACAAAAGAGCAAGTTACGCATATGCACGATGAATGACACAGATACACGAATACCATGTCCTTGATAATCTTTTGTGGAGCAAGAAAGTGGAATGGGCTTAGATCAACGAGACATTCACGAATCAAGTCATGCAGCAAGGGGTCCAAAAACAATGAGCTGTAGGTGGCAATTCATAGTGGACTTGACGTGCATGTAGCATGTAAGTTAAAATAAATGTTGAATAAAGTAGACAGAAGGATACCCTGCAACCATGGCAATGGATGGTGATGAATGATATTGGGAGGGGAAATCAACACTTCTGCTTTCAGCAACAAATATACATGGAACAGTAAGTTCTAAACTCGGGCAGTGTCTTTGGTGCTGTTAAACACAGTAAGCATTTGCAATCAAGTTACTAGCAAAAATGATCTAAAATGAAATGTACACTGTACTTTGACTGGTTACCAGCTGATATTTGACACATTAATTTGCTAAGCAACTGCTAGTTCCTGCTTAGTAGCTCCATGACACTGGACTCAAATGTTATCAAGCAAGTCTTTCACTATGATTACTCTTTTTACTTTTCACACCATTTGTAATAATTTGTTTTTGTTCTTGGGACCTGTTTATTTCACACTGATTCAAATCTTGATCAGTGAACCACCACTGGTTTTCTGTGCAGCCACAAATTAAGCATTAGTCCTCTCCGTTTTCCTTATTAGTGTACAGGTCCCTAGCCAGGGAAGAGAAGGGCTGGGCAGGGCCCTTGGCAGAAACTTTGTTGGTCATTCTGAACATTCTGAAGACAGTAGATACTGCTTTGAAATTCAATACTGTCACTATCGTGTATTTTCTGGTCACTCTGAGGCAAAACCAATGGAATTTTTTCCAGTTTCCCTAGTAAATATTGACTTCCATTGACTGGATTATTTGAAATACACATCACTATAAACTGGTCATCTTATCCTTATGACGGCAAGAATGTCCATTAATGCACTGCTAGATCCATGCTTCAACCATCTGGAGATATACCAGGATATCCAGTTGAGGTCTTGTATGATCTCAGCACTCATAAACTCATTCCACTCAAATGTGCACCCAAAAAACAGTCATCTGCAAGACATTCCGCAAGCCATTTTAAGAGCCACATTTGTATTGACTGTAGCCTCATCAGCAACTTGGTTACTTCGACAGGGTTGTTCACTGGGATCACTGATGAAGGCCATTCAACTTGTCCTCTGCATACCCCTGTCAAAAGTGTTCCACAGTTTTGTATTTGAGTGATAAAAATATGGGAAACATCTTCACCGTCAGCCAGGGTTTGGAACCCCACTGACACCCTGATGTTGGGCCATTCCAAGGTTCAGATGCATTCCCATATTACCTACATTAACAATGAAGTCCTGTCTGAAATGAGATCAATTGAAGTGTTAAATTATTATACACATCAGTTTTGTTAAGAAATATAAAATAAATATACCTAACAAATACTTCCATCTCTTCCATCTCGTACATTTACAAACTACGTGTATTAACACCACATCCGCGAATGTACAAATGTGCTGTACTTTTGATTGTATTATCTTGGAGGAAACAATGAATTCTTATAAGCACTGCATAAAACCATTTTGAGGTGCAGCAAGCAATTGAAATTGGAGATTGATCTCTTTCTAGTATGACATCATCTGGCTTGGTTTTGCTGCTATACATGAACAAGGTGTATTTACAGTATTGGGAGGACTAATGATTTCTGCTGTTCTCTCTACAGATCTATGAGTTCAGTCAATTTATGGCCATGTCCGGCTTGCTTCCTGAACGCAGTGTATATGTACAAAAAAATGGAAAGTTTCACACTTTTTCTTGCGTAATGAAAGATCAATCGTAAACAAATGTAACACTGATGAAATCTCGAAATATCTCAGACCTTATTAGGAAATGATGTACAATCAAGTTAATACTACTTACTCAGCAAGAGTATTTTGCTCTTTTAAATTTGAAAGCCAAATACATGTACACTACAACCCAATCAATACAAGCAATTCAATTGCAATTTCCCTGGTTTGTTGTACAGTACATGTAGGTATGGCAGGCAGTAATTGTCTTATAGAGTTTAGCAACAAACTGCATTTGAACAGATAACCACCGGTGGCCAAAGGTTTAAAGGGAAACATTGTGGTGATGTGAATCAGTTCTAGCCAGCTCGCCACACTGGGTAGTTTCTCTTATTACATGTATGTAAGGACTGAACAACTGACAATTTGTTCTAATTTCCAAGATGTATTTTGTTTTGCGTTGGGGAGATGTTAATTATATATAACGGGTTTGCTCGTTATATAAAAGCAAACAATTAACAGTGAAGCACTCTGCTCCTTATCTAGCATTTTAAAGCAAAAGACAAAGAAAATTGTAGTTTGTACATTGAAGCTCTAAAGTTTGGAGGTCCAAATTCTTGCAAGTGGGACTTTCACCAAGCTGCAGTTCTGCAAAGATTGAATGATGGCTCTTTTAGGTAAGTTAAGTTTATTCCAAATAGAGTAGATAAGTTGTTAGCTTAGGAAAGTGTATTGGTAGTCATATGCTATGATGTCTTTTTAACCTTTGCCAAGTTTTAATGTCAAGAACTTTGTAAGCTTAATATACTGTACACAGTAGGAAAAACGCTCTGGTACATTTTGCTGTGGCTTTTAAGTGAGAAACAGTCCCTTATAAAGTTTTTTTTAATGTTACTGAATGCAGAGTGTACATGCGTCTTTGTTGAGAGATCTCCAGCATGTAGCTCGTTGCTGGTACCACGTACATTCTCCTAAAAACCTTTGGCATGTTTTACGGTTTATCTTTCTTATGATTACCTTTAACCTACATGTAGAGAACTGCTTTACGGAACATTTGAAAGTTTACGTCGACTTGGATTGTCAAAACTTGCCCAGAGATTTCAAACTATTGTCCGATGACTCGGACTGCAGTTTCTCTTTGTTTATGAGCATTGTCATTGAAAAGTTGAAATTCTTAGCTTGGATCAGTGCATGTGGTTAATTCAGAGCTGAGAAACCTTTGCGCCAGTCTAGCTTTGGCCTACACTTGCATTTTTATTTGGACATATGGTTATATGGCACCATGAAGCATATTCGATGCCGAGATAGATTTGTTCACTTTGGGGGTAAACATTTGTTTTTCCACATGTTAAATTTATGGGTGTGTATACATGTATATAAGTCTGTGTTTTGCGTTAGAACTCTTAAACGTACATGTAAAATAAGTGTATTAATTAAGGGCAAACAGAGTTCGCCCTTGTAAGTCCTTTTTTAGAGCGGTAAGAACATGTGGAAATGTGCCATGGACCACCATGTGGCTCTTTTAGATACAGGGACATCTGACTGAACTCTCTACTGGGGATAGCCAGAAGGGGACTCCAGTGGTTTCTCCGCCCACTCATTCGGCATCTTGATGCTTGTTTGCCAGTCACCGCCTGGTCTCGGGTCATCAAGGAAAGCCTGGTCCTCAGTCCCATTACTGCCCAGTGTCGCCCTAACGCAAGCCATTACGTGACACCAAGCATGCTAGCCGCCTTGTGATACCCAGTGTGCCAGCCGGCCCGCCTGTGACATCAAAGCTCAAAAGTTTCATGTAGTATTGTGACATAAAATGGTTGAAGGCTTGGGGTTTGCGATAACTCCATGTGATATATAAATAATCTCTTCAATGAAAATGTATCGCTCTGAAAGGAGCCGGTTCACTCGAAATATGTATTTCAAAAAGTGATTGCACTGTTGGCATCCTGCTCTGTCTGTGTCTCCTGTGTGGAAAAGGAACAGACTAAGAACAAACCTGTCCAAAATAAGTGCAACATTTGCAAAATAATGTATGGAAGTAAACAAGACAAAGAACTGTGCAAAAGGAATGGCAGGCGAGCAACATGGCTTGGTTGTGAGTCGGACAGCTGTGAATACTGGGCACATGCCATCATGTGTGTTTCCATTGCAATTCGGCACAACAAAAGATAAAGAACATTCCAACAAAGCAACTGTCTTTTCGCCTGTTCTTCAAAATACAGGAATCACGGTCACCCAAAGTCACTAGCACCCTGGTAAAGATGGTTACAATCCCATTGCGGGATATGCAGATGTTGCGCAAGATGGTGAGTCAGATTGATGGCTTGTGGAAACACGAGTTTATCGCTGATTCGTCATCCATGTCTTCATCTACTGTCTCCATCCCCACACCTCCCCCATCACCATCCCAACCATCTGCTGCCCTGGCCTCCTCTGCTTCTCCTGACCCTTCAGCCCCTACAATGAATATGGAATCCCTCTCTTCAGAAATAATCACAGACCTTAAGAATGGGTCCTCATCTGAGGCACATTTTGCACTTTCTTTGGTCCGTGTATTATTCTCAAGAGGGAGATGAAGATTGCAAAGGGGTGCGGGGGAAGGAGAAGCTTGATCTGGTCCGTCTGAATGCCGTCAAGGTCATTATAAAATGAGAAAACATCTCTTGGCCTTGGCCAGTTTGAAATATACTGGTGCTAGGAATGCATCAAAGCAATCAACGAGGGTTGCAGACGACTTAATCATTCCAAACTGTTCATGTAATGTTTACGGTTTTAATTTATATGATTCTGATTCTTTGCAACCTTCTTAGTTCCATTGAGCCAAGTGCTTATGCATGCAAATGTAAAATTTAGTAGTAAAATTTCATTAACTCATTTTTTTTTTATTGTATGTAACCTGAAGTATTGTGGAAATAAAAGTTTGACTAAATGAAAGAAAAGGTTCACATGAACCATTTAAGAAATGTGAGTTTTACAATTCTGTTAAAATCAATTTGATGTTCACAAACACTGTGACCTCTTTTTGCATTAAGATTTCCAGCTCTAATCTGATAGATCTAATGAATATCTGTACCCCAACTTTGGTAACGATGAGGTAGAGTAGAGGGATGCCATTTGAAAAATAGCTACATGGAAACTTCGGAAATTTTGGTGATTTTGTTTTGTGCTAATTTGTTATCCAACAGAAAACTGGAAAGAAACAGAAAAATTAAGGACTGAAGACAAATTTTATTTTTGTTCAAGAAACATCAGGGATTTCGGCTTGCACATTGAGCCCTGAACAATGCTGATTTTACACTGTTTTCAATGAGAGTTGAATTAGTGGATGGCACCCACATGTGCATGTAAAAGAGAAGTGTATAAGCAGCAATGAAACAGCCGTAGAAAGTGTGCATCTAGACGCACTCCATCCCAAGCAGAGCATGTCTCACGTCTTGCAGTTTAGCATTGTTCACAAGTTCAAAGAGCGGCAAATGCTCGGGGGATCTACGCGTTGTATATGCTTGTCTGCATATTACACGTGTAGCAAAAATACTAGCGCTGTGTTCTGCAGTGAGAAAATGGAGCGGAATTCAACCATCATGAAATTTTAAGAAGTCAACACGGTTTGGAACCGTGTAGATTTAGACACGGATCGGACGTTCATAGTGTGAAAAGGCCTATGGATTCCCCAAACATACGAAATGTACAAGCTCGACCGATTGGTCCTCTATTGACAGATCGTTCAGTGTTGAATCATTTCTCCGCATCTGGAATATGGGTACCACAAATAGCACACCAGCGAAGAGGATGCCACTGCCAAGGAATAAAAATCAAAGGATGATAATGACTACGTGGAGACGAATGTACTTGGTATGTATACATAGGCGATATTTGTTCGTGTACTATGGAACAATAACCTTCTCAGCATTTGTGCACTAACGTTATTATCTAAACATATAATTTTGTGACTACGAAATAAAGCCGTACATAGCAGAAGCAAATCGGAAGGCACGGTTAACATTCTGACCACCCATACCAAGGCTGCCATGCACCTATAGACAAATAAATGTACTTGTTTAGGTAAACTTTGACAAGATATTAAGTAGGAAAACTTTAAATTTCTAACCCGAGTTTGGCAAAAGACAACCACTTAGTCGAATCACCAAATGCAGCCGGATATGGGGCCTGCATTATTTGTGCGTGTTATCTGAAGAGCTACAGACCCTACACAATTGGTATCCTGGGCTGTGTGTATCAATTATATTACAAAACAGTGTACCAGCGAATGGTCAGCGCCTTTGTGCGGAATTGATATATGGAACTATATTTGCAGAATAAGGTACTAGACCACTCTTTGCAATATGCCATGTCACGTGTTTTACCAAAGCCATTCTTGTCTTGTGAGTTTCTCTGTTACTTTGTGCTGAATTTTCAATTTTATGCCGTATTTACCGTCTGTTTCTGCCTTTTTCCCCACACCACCACAATGCATAATGTCTAAAAGAAAGCGTGTAAATATTGGGAGACTACTTAAAGAGGAACAGGAAAGTGTAGAGACCGTCAACGCTTTCAAAGACTCATTGTCTAAGTTCTTTTCTTCAGACTTGAATTCTTTGAATTCATTATTAGGCCCACTCTCTGATGACGAAAAACTTGGTATACTGGTTTCCAAGTTTGGATTGAAGAGTGTGCTCTGCTTATTGGAAGCTGCCAAAGAACAAGCACTGAATCAATTCTCAGCAGATGTGGTAAGCGAAGGTCTTGGTGTACCTTTGGAGCTTTGTGACATCCTTTTGAAGTTGAACATTTCATCACTTTCACCAAGCCCAAGCAGTGGACCATCCTCAGGAACTGGAAAAATACAGTCTGTATTGCTGCTTCCTCCCTGTGGCAATTGTTTATTTTGTTTTAACTGTGGCAGCACCGCAAATTTGTGGAGGTGAAGGTCTTCACAGTTGAAGGTATGAAAGAGGGAAAGAAGCTGTTGGTGCGATGCAAGAAATGTCACATTATATACAAGTACAGCGTGTACAGGAATACCAAGACAAGTTGGTCATTATATGGTCAGCCAAGGGAGGCAGGCGGTGGAGGCTACAGATTGTGTCTTCCTTGAGAGGAGACCATTGGAATTGCAGTGTAATCTTGCATATGTTTTCCTTATGTTATAACTTAGTTTGAGGAATTTATGTTAGCAGTTGGGCCTACATGTATGCCTGGTAGATGCTGTGCAGTAACTTTGCCCCATTTCCTCTTTTCTCCTCTCATGCCCCTAACAACACTGACCATCTCATCTTCACACAATTTCCAATTTGCCCCATCAGTTGAGCTTGAGAAAACATATACAAACTACAAGCCTCTTGTAGTTTGCACGGCATGTGTTTAGAGAAACCTCAACGGCATTCGGCAAAGTAGCTGGACTTTTATTCCCCGAGTTTATTCCAAATCAGTCTTGTTACACCCCAAGTATAGTTAGGAGAAAGAGTCCCAACTGTAGGTCTGCAGTTGGGCTGGCTTATTCAGTCTCCGTAGAAAATTTCTCAACCTTGGCACGTGTATGCTCACAATTGACACCATTCATCTAAAATATGGCACATAACCCTCCTATGCAAAGATAAAGTTGTCACATCAGTCAAAACCAGTCAATTTCCCATATGGGTTTGTGTACTGGGGCAAATCAAGTGGAAGGAATTTTTGACTGTTATAGAAGGAGGGTCAATCTGTGCGATAACACTGTAAGCAATGCGACTTTGGCACATGCTGGGCACATACATATGTTACGCCACAACTACAGCAATAAGTCCAAACTATAGTTGGGACAGTCCCAACTGCAGCACTTCAGTTGGGCTGGGCCAACTATTGTTGAAATTTGTCTGTGGAAAATGTTGCAACATTTTGCAAGTCAATGTGTCTAACACTTGACACAATTCATCTAAAATGTGGCACTTTATCTGTTCATCTAGTCCTATGACCGATGACATGACATTTGTAAGCAATATGACTTTGGCACATGCTGGGCACATCATGCACACAGGACCTCTCTGCTGTAGTCTGGCCGGCCCAACTGTAGCACTTTATTTGGGATGGGCCTGTTACAAGCCTGGGTCCCCCCTACCCTCTGACATGCAATGTGTGCACGGTAAATTACACAGTACACTCAAACAGATAATTTAACTTTAAAATTCAACGGAAACTAATTTATTTACAAATATACAAGGCACAAAAACAATTTGATGAAGGGGGAGCAAAATACAGAAGATTAACAGTTTAAAAACATGGGTTTTATAGAAACTAGAAGGCTGGTGGGCTGGTTAATAATTACCACTAGCCCAAATTCGGACTGTTCAAAGGGAAAGTTAGTCACTTGTCCGATGCGCCGATGTTACTTACATGTCTCTCAGCCGATCCATCGAGGATGATGCAGGTGAGTCGGGGTTTGACTAACTAGACCAACAGGCAGGTAGGTAGCTGCGTCCCCCTCCGGCAGACTTGCTGTCCCTATCCGGCTCCGACTCCGTATTAAGGAGCCCTGATATATTGAATAATCATACCCACGTTCGCTAATACACATGTACATCTTACGGCAAACATTTGTGCACCATTTAACCAAATTACTAATTTTCCATACGCAAAAGGAGAAACTACATTATTAAAACGGTCGCTAAAATTGGCTTTTGAACTCCCCATTGTCACAGATATATACAGTAATAACACTTACATATACCAGACCAAAAAATAATGACTAAATATTAGAAAATAATTAAAAAGAACACTTACAGTATATACTGGCACACTGCCTTTTCTCTTTAAACTTTTCTCCTGAAAATTTGGGGCAGCAAATCACTCTCTCAACTTATGGCTACCGCCAACACAGGATTTCCAATCCACATCAACAAGGTTCAAGGCTTAATAAAATTCTGGCTTCAGAGCTATCGCTCAAACTTGTGCTATCGCACCACAGGCCTGTCAGTGTATGTCACGCAGAACCACTCCCAAGTATTTAAGGTTACCCCTGCTGGACAACGCCTCAGTGAGCAGGCACTATAAAACACTATTCAGGTCCCCATGCCTGGCATTTACCCATGCGGGTGTGAACCATACAGGACCGCACCTTACTTTGCATAACAGGGCATATAAGGAAATTTTGCCAACTTGGCAGCATACAGTTTGTGTCTTTAAATTAATCAAACAGTTGACGTAAACTATCACTGACTTGTGACAGGGCCTAATAATAGTTGGGACTGATGCTATAGTTGGGGCGCAACACATACATGCTCTCTAGACCTCTGTGTTGTAGTTTGGCCTGCCCGACTTTAGCAATCTATATGTAGGTTAAACAGGCCAAACTATACATGTACATTGTAGGTAGTTGGGATTGATGCTGTATATGTAGGTGGGGCATAACAGCCTCATTGTATGTTTGGAATTTGGGCACATTATCAAGGGGTCTAGATGTGTGGAACTCATGAACATGTACAAACTTACTGTGAACATGTTTTCAATAAGTTGTGTCATGACTCTATTCTATACATGTACATGTATGCGTCACTCGCCAATGTGGATTGTGCATGTTTATTTGATTTGTGTATGCCTTAGTGCTGCACCTACCTGGCAGGTGCCAGAAGTGAAGGTTTGGTTCGGTTCTGTTTAATACACAGTTTGGAATTTTTTTCTGAACTTTGGTTTGAGTTCGGACACGTAAATGTACCCTCATGTACAATGCACTTGTTGTGTGGTAGAGTGCTACACCTGCACGCCTTGCTAAATAACTATTCCCTCTGGTGTTGCCTCTGATCATGCATGAGTGTGAATTTGATCAGCATCCGATCAAAATTATTTTGCATGGCCATTTATGACATCACTGGCCTACTATGGAAGGTAGAGCATTGCTACATGTATTGGCAAACTACTGGTAATGATAAATGTGAATTATGAAGCACAATTTCATGTGGTGCGAATTTAGAATTATTGTGTAGTAGAAATGCGGTAAATGTTTTAATTGTTGAAGCCCATTTTTTACTGTTGCAGTGGACCGCCCTCGGTACAGTGTGTAAATCAAAAAGTCAAGTACCCGCCTCCCTCCGTTAGTTAAACCATTTTTTTTTCTCTGTTTTTAACAGAAACCACTCATGGGTCAGCTTTTCTGGATTTTCTGAGTCCTATAATGGTACCTTCAAATTGACAAGACACACAGGTACAAGAAGGAATACCTAAGCAATATACATTGAATAAAAAACTTTGTCAATTGTTTCAACAGTTACGATTTAGTTGTGGTGCAATGTTGTAAGCAAGAATCAGTGCTATTGTAAAATTTACATCAAAGGTCTCTCTGCGAAGAATGTGTCTTCTGCATTCTTCAATGGCGAGTTGGAGAACAAAATGCGAGAACATGGCCATTTGGACATGTTCAACATGGTGAAAGTTGACAGTGACAAAGATAAAGTTCTCGCTGAAGTTGAAAAGCTGAGGAGAAAGGAGCCTTATGAGCATCGCAACTGTCATGCAAATTGCAAGGCCAAAGGTAATCAATGTTATTATTGAAGTTGGAAACAGTTGTTTGTGTATGCTTTTGACGTTACCAGATGAATGGCAATTAAAAGAATGCATCATCAGTGCATCGGTGGCTTAGGATTGCATTTTTGTCTTTTTGTGGACATTTATTTTGTGGGAGGGGGGAGTGGAACTGTGCATTCATGTATGTAGAAGAGCTTTTCAGATGGTGTGCATTAATCTGTTGGACCGAGTAAGTCCATTGTTAATTTAAAATATTTTGCAATCACTTTCTGGTGGGATTCTTCTGTTAGTTTTTCCTTGCCAACAAGTGTCCTGGAATAAATCTATTTATAATCATTTATGAAACTGCCTGCACCCTTGTGCTCCATAATGAATTCTAAAGTACTCTGGCTCCAGCTCTGCACCATGGAGATCACGCAGGTCCCCATTCCATGCATGGTGCCCAGACGTCTCACAGCTTATGAATAGATCAATAAGGACGGGGACCAGTCTAAGATCACAGTGGCATGGTGCGAGTGGGCCCTACGTGTATCATCATGCCAGATACCTGTAGATGTACGGTAAATGCAGGCCAACACTACATGTACGTATGTCAGTACAGTCATCAAAGTTACACAAAGCATAAACCTTATAGTACATGTAGATGTGTCCCCCAAAACTTAATTCAACTTGCAATTAATTGGAGCAGTAACACTACTGCTTAAAGGGGATAATCTTTGCTGTGAAGATTTCTTTTAAAACATGCATCAGCACATAAAACAAGTATATATATAGCAAGAAACACATCTGAATAATTTCAAAATGTGTGGAAATATGTTAAAAAATATAGTTTTCACGACCCTATTTCACTCCATTCTGGAAGCAAAAGCTACAACAGCTGTCAGGTATTGAAAGTTGTCCAAAGAAATTCCAAAGAATCGTGACGCCATAGGACAGAGTCTTTTATCCAGCAACTGTTTACTGTTATGTAATGATGCGTAGACATGTACAGTACATGTACATTATGTAGAAGTGTTAGCGTTGGACTTTGCAATCATGTCAAACTCAAGCGCCGATAATTCCAGCATTAATGCTTTTTCTGATCACAGCAATCAGTTGTCATGTCCATTTGACAAAGAAAACGACATTGAAGGAGCTGATGAGGCACAAGAAATATGGCCTGGTCAGTTCGAACCAATACACTCAGAAAGAGATTTTGCAACTCGAGGCTGTTGGCCACGGGCATGGCGGTGACCCAGAGGATCGACAACAAAACTGCTCTGAATCTACATTACTGCTCCCAGGGAATTGTTTTGATTGCCACAACAGCCACCGACAACACAGATTATCAGCATTCTTTCGAAATTTACAATTCAGTATAGAAATTATTACATGTATACGACGTGATGCAAACTGAAATGAACGAAACGTGTCAAATTAGTTGTCCAATAGCTCTGCCCCGTGTTCAGAGAAGGGCATCTGAAACAAGACCAAATGTTGTGAACTTGACATGTGTGAGTTACATGTACGTACCTGAGTACTTGCCAGAGCAGAGAATATAGTATTCTTGCGCTGACTGATCAACTTTCTTGCCAGAGCTATGGATTTCTGTCTGGAAAGTCAAGTCCGTCCAATGACATTACACTTTTGCCTAGATTTGTCTGTTGCCCTCATTGACCGATTTCAATAAGTTTTTGCGCAGAGCCCGGCGGAGACAGAAAAAAGCACCCAGAAAAACGCCAATTTTTGTTGATTTAATGACATGAAAGATGGGTTAATCCAACTTATTGTATATAAGGTGGTTGAAAACTACATTGTACCTTATAACTAAATTTAACCCTGCAGGGCCCATCCCCTTTAAATACATCTAAATCAGTAGGATGTTTTGATGATCTCGTTTTCTTACCTGCTATTGCGTTGGCAAAGAAATGAATATCAGAGAAGTTCAGTACTTTTTTGTACATGTTCTATTGTTAAAACCGCAGTCCAAAATATTGATACTGTATGTTTTGGTCATGTTTAAATACATTCCTTTGTTAAATGCTGTAAGCCTGAAGAAATACTTAAAATAACTACAGGGTCTGCTTTACAAACAGGGATCAAACTGAAATACATGTACAGTAGTTGGTAGGATGTTTGCCTTAAGGCTTACTAATGATTTGGTAATTTAGTTGCATACAATCCAAACACAGGAACTGCACAGTTTGTGGATGACAACTGCGAACAAATGTCGACCATAACGGCCAACTGCGAGGCAGACAACCCAACATCCTATAAGAAAGATGCTGGGCATAAGAAGTGTATTCAGAAGTGGAGTCATGGCCATTTGTTCACTGTCAGGGCAGGTGGTCATATTGAGTATTGGCAGTCACTCTTTTTGTAAATTTTTTGGTAATTTTTTGCATGCTGACCCCTGTGCACCAGACATTTGCATGGTTACCCTTGTGCCACTTCAATGTAAGAATATTAATTGTGCACCACTTTTGAAAAATTAAACTTGTGCATGGCTTAATGTAAGAATTACACTTGTGCACCACTTATCTCAAGGTTTATTCTTGTGCGCCACTGAATCATTGTGAAGGTACTTGGCCGCAGAACTCAATGTACTTTAATACAATTCTGGCTTGGGCCACCCAGCTGGGATTAAGGGATCCTATTCCACCTTTCATGCAGCTCAAGGAATCAGGTCTTGATATCACTTGCATTTCCACTGGATCAACCTCAGACAGCCACTCATCAAAATGGACGAAGAGCCTCTTAGTGCTGAAACTTTAGAAATAGAAATATTATCTGAAATTTCAAATGCATCATCAATACCCACTGATAATACCCTGGTTGAAAATACATGTACATGTATAGCTGAGTATCACAAGAGTATGAAATACTACATGCAAATACCAGAACACGTCTACTCGATTGATGAATATGACGGAAATAGATTGATCACAAACAATTTTGACATTTATAATGACCCAATTCACGGTTAACAGCAAGACTTAGTTGGTCCATGGACAGTCATTTGGAACCAGCAAATGATTAGTTGAGCCTGAATGCCCAAGCAAAGTAACCGCTTGCAATGCTGCACTACACGGCATCTGATATCGCCATGGTCCAGTTGCAATGGAAGTGTGTAAAACACCTGGATCTGTGCACTCGGTATGCAGCACAGTATAAGTGGCAGAGAGGGACATAGACGTGTCCAGTGATAAGCTCTAGAGAGAGTGGATCCAGTCACACCCCACATACACTTTTATATTCCCCACGCACGCAATATTGAATATTATATACAGAATATTCACAAAACCATATAAAGTAAATCAACAAAGGAAGCCTTTTTAAAATATATATGTATATATAACACAAACACAGAATACTACTTTAATCTACAGGATGATGTCTGCAATCAATGTGACCTTCCAGTACCGCAAGGCAGAAAAAAAAACAAAGGTAAGCCACGCTTGTATTTAATGCTTGTGTATATATGTACATAAATTGGTTGATAATTGGGAGACAATGTAGCCCAGGCTCTCATCGGACTTCATTCCTTTTCTGGTTGTGATATTGTAAGTTCTTTTCGAAGTAAAGGAAAGAATAAGTTTGTGAAGGTCTTGCTGAGCAAGGAGAGATATATATTTGCGTTCACCCAGCTAGGAGCAGAATGGGAAGTCACAGAGCAGCTAAGAAAGCAAATTGAAGAATTTGTCTGTGATGTGTATGGACAGAAGCAATACCAGAGTATTAATGATGCTCAATTCAACTGTTTTCTCCTTGGTCAAAATGACAGTGCCCTGCCTCCAAATTGGGACAGTTTGCTTCTACACATCAAACGAACAAATTACCAGACAGCTGTATACCAGACAGCTGTATGACTCCGTCAGACCAAAGTCTGCAAACTCTGCTATTGAAGTAGAAATTACCATACAACATGAAATCTGCTGAAATGAGCTTTTGATAACCCTGGATGAACCACAGGATTCCTTTAGGTTTGAGCCTATGGTATAAAATGCGGTACAGTTTTGCACTGTACATCAGAACTACTGGAAGTATGTAACTCATCGAAGTATGTCCAATCTTTTGATTAAAAATATCTCAAGCATTTTACATTGCAGTTAGGAGTTTGTTGAAAATTAACCATTTAATGATTAATTTCACACCATGTAAACACACAATAGCAGAATGGCTTGATTTAGCTGATAAAAATTAAAAAACTTTAATCAGTTAAATAAAGCCTGGAATGATTTAACTGATAAAAATTGAACAATTTCTGGTATTTTGTGTTTACTTGGTGTTAAATCATCCAGTAGGATTATTAGTCAACATTTGCAGGCATGTACATGTACATGTATGAAAAGACCTAACTAGTTGGTCAGAAACAAATGATTAATGTTTCTGATTTTTAAATAAACATACTGTACTTGCGGTACACTTTGTTTGGTAAATGATGTTTTAATGCTGTACCAGTACACAAATTTGTAGGATCTGTTTGTCATTCAATCATGTTACTTGTAATTACCTGTATAAATTTGTAGAATTATCTCACGGCAATGGATGGTTGTTTGTACAGTACATAACGCTATAATTTTATAGTCCATAATTGGAAATTCTTTTCACATGTGAGGTGAACTGAATCCTGTACAATTGACTCTACAGCAAGTGTTAATGTAGCAGGGAACATCCAGGCATAATCTGTTCTATAATAACTAGAATTATTAAACAAAGGGGTAAATGTAACCTTCATAATATTTACCTCGGCTAGTTCTTTTCATCGCATGGACTTTCGAGAGTGGGTAATTCCAGACCTGTGATTTTCTGAGCTGTTTTCTTGAGGCCGTTCCATTTCCTTGTTGAGTTTTGTGAGATTACAAAAACAAATTATTTAGATAAAAGTAATAGTTGAATAACTCTAATAAGAGAACCAGAAGTGTATTCTCGATAGTAAAATATTATTTTGTAGATAATGTGTTTTATATTTGTAATCAAATTGTAAATAATATTTGAATAAATACATGGACCATTCCTGGTAATTTGGGTAATGTGGTTAACATTACAAAAAAAAGGAATCCCTGTTCGGAACAATTTAACTTGTAATAAGGAAACAAAATTTCAGGTAATTTACTGTCTGTTTATTTTCTTTATATTTCAGACAGTTTTTCATCATCCCTGTTGACTGTTGGTTTTTAATAATACCCCTCACACAACCTAATAAAATTTGTATATTGGAACTACATGTAGCTGTTCCCCCTCCTTATTTCTGAGTGGATTGGCTCTGCAACACTCCGACTTCGGTATTGGACTCTTGGGTGCAGTGTTCCAAATGCCAAAGTACATGAACGTGTAAGTTTCACTGCCAATGCACTGGCTTATCCCTGGATAAGTCATCAGACTTGGAGTTTGAGTGCTGCAACCTGAATTCTGAATTCCGCTCAGCTGTGATTTGGCTATTTCAAGGTTTAATTAGGTGATTGTGTCATGCTGTAATCAAGTTTCTTTTTTGGATGGTAATGTACACTGTCTGCAACTAGTACGGTAAAGCTCATCGAAACGTGAAGATTTTGTTCAGCAGTGAATTAAGTTGTTGCATATAATTACGTTGTTTGTAGATCCATTTGTAAAATGTCTCAAAGTAATATTATACATGTTTATCAACCATCTCAATGATCTGATCTTCCAAGCAAATCATGAATGTGGTTATTTCTTCTATGGTTTGGGTAATATAATTTTTAAAATGGAGCATTGAAGATATCCTATATGATCACCTCGGAAGTACATGTTTTTTTGACATTCCAGAATCACAACATGAATAGATTGAATTATGAAGACAGAAGTTTGTTAAGAGCCAACAATGTAACATGGGGAAGATGTTGGTATTGTAACGAAAAGCTTTTTTGATGTCTAATTAGAATACCTTTTCTGTGTTTGCTCATGGCTCATTGCATGCTGAGAATTTGGCTTGTTCTTTTCTTAACTAGGACTCTTTTGTTAAGTTGGATACGCTTGAGCAGAGCTCAGTGTGCAGTCTGTAGATCAGTCATTTACATTTGAATTATTTTGTATCACCAGAAAATGAGGGCCACTCCCTTACATTCCTTCTTTTGAAAACTAGGTTGGGCACTCTGTATAAAAACTAGAGCCCACTATTGCCTGTCGAGGATTTGCGACTGGGTGTTGGCAAAGGCAACTATGTTTTGATTTGTTTCTGTTGCATGTACATGTATGAATGCCACTTCTGAAACATGTGGATATCCTGACAAATTCTGTAAGTTTATTTTCTATCTTCATGCATTTGTGCCCCGTGCCTCATCTCAGCCATGCCTGTAGTTCTTTTATTATTGTATAAATTACTGGTTGTGCTGTATAATTGTAGATGCAGTAATGAGTACTGATCAAACTGTTTAAAGATGGTACTTGATTCGGTTACTTGCTGGCTAGAGCCACGAGCTAATTACATTGTAGATTGTGAATTACAGCCGAGAAACCTGTTGGGCTGATTCAACGATTTGAATCCATACTGTCAAATTGTAAATATTCGAAATGATGCAATTATTTGAGATACTGTTGTGTCCACAAGTTTGCATAGCGCCCGCTTTGGGTTGACATGGAAAATGAATGACGTAATGTAAGATGGAGGTTGTTACATGAATACATGAGAAGAGTTCTGACTGAGCAGAAGTGCCTTGCGTTCCATTTCGTAAGTTCGTTTAATAGGCTAATATACAACAGATACCCATGCTGTTTCGATAAAGATTAGTTACCAAAAAGAAACGACTGAGGGCACTTTAATATTTGTCTACATTCATCAACTCGTCAGAAACTTCACCGATACTGAGGCTTACCTGGGTGAAACATTAGCAATTTTTCACGTTTGTAAAACTGAAACTGAGCAAGTTACTGATTGTTGTTGATTGGTAAGTGTCCCAAAATCATTTAGTAGTTGTTTAAGTAACGTTGTGCATCACGAACTTGTAGTAAAAAGGATTTTTGAAACATAGTTCTGGTAACGTAAAGATGATTTAGTTCACATGCAAGACGCACGTACATGTGTGCCCGAAGGTCATAGGTCATACTGCGGAAAGCCATGAAAATCAGTGTCATGTAAGTTTATACTGTGTAAACGCATTGACAGTTCAGCAGAGTTCTTGTGCTTTCGAGCCAAGTTTAATATCTACTGAGGTAATTATCAGATTGATTGCCGACTGGTTTTTGGATTGTATTAGATTCAAACATGTTTGCCACAGTTTATATGAGTGTGCATGCATCTGTAGTTTAATTCCAAGTTCAATTTGTTATACATGTAATTACAGGATCAACCAAAGAACTGCATATTCCAGGCTCATGGAACTGACATAACCAGAGTTTTCTAAGCTGTTAAAGTTAACTTGCATCCGGTGACAGTAGTAAGTTCTATGTTTCAGAATTGCATCTACCGAAGGCTAAAGAATTTTATGTAATTTCTTAAATCACCTTACTGTTTGCATTTTTCGGATACATGTATTTTTTATGCGTTTTACTAGCAAATTTGCAAGCCTGCTTTCCGACTACATGCACATGTACACATGTAATATTTATAGACTTGTACACACCTGTTACTGAATATTCAAAACAGCTTGTTTAATTTTGTTCATTGCAGAATTGAATGCTGATTTTTCAATAAAGTCACCATACATTAAGGCCGGATACAAAAAGCTGAGTCCTCAATTCCACTTGAACCTTCCACAATTCAATTTACTCTACGTACCTACACCGAGGCCAAGATGGATGAGAGGAAATTAAAATGCCGTACCAGTAAGACTAGATTCAACCAGCAGAAAAGGGTGTTGGAACAACACATGTTGCAAGTAGACTCCATAGAAGAGCTGACTGCAGAATTTTAGAAGCTTGAAGTTACCTTATCTGAACTTCAAGACCGACATCATGAATACTGCGAAAAAATAGCAGATACTGATGAGTACGAGCAGGAAGAAGAGTACTGTAACGAAACATTGGTCTGGTGCCAGTCTAGGGCTGGTACCCAGCGAGGTGGCTCCGCGCCGCTGCAGCCAGTGAGTGTGTTGCTAGTGGTATATAAGGCAGCGCTCGCTGCACGTCGCGCTTTTTTCTGCACGTCGCGCTCTGCATGTTGCACATTAGCTCTCGCAAGTCTTGGTACACACGCAAGCTAGCTCTCACAAACTCGCTCTCCTGTACTCCTGGGTCACTTTAGTGTAATCGGCCGGACCGAGGACCCCGCGGCAGCCGGAGCTACCAGACAGGTACGCAGCCGAGTTGGTGAGTGGAATAACAAGTGTTGAGTTGGTTCCATTGCATTCAAGTCTCCCGCCACCTGTATAGGAGACGCCTAGATAGGATACACCTGAGTAGGAGTGAATAAATCAGAGTGCACACATAGAAAACCCTGGTGGTGTGTATTATTAGCGCCTCTACTGATTAGCCAGAGTGGGTGAGAAAGTGTGGGTGACTGCGGATTTCATGGCGGTGCCTGGGGGTATATTTCTCCCAAACGGAGGTACGCCCCGGGTTTTCCCGATAACCGCTCGTCGGGAGGGCCTAATCCTGAGCGTCTGTCTGAGGGCACACCACTGGCGAGTGTGAGGGTCGGCGGCACGCTACAGTACATTCAGACCTGCTTAGATGACTTCATGAAAATAAAGCTGAATCTGAACCAGGTGAGAAAGTCCCAGAAAGATGAATCCGCCAAAGATGTGCCAGTGAAAGATGTAGCTGTACCGCACGATGATGACGCCTCCCAAGGCTCTCCAGAGTCTGACATCCAACCTGAAAGTAGTGGTGCTGAACAACAAGCTGACCCGTCCCTTCCTAGTCGAAACCACCAAGTTCTGAAGAAGTGCAGCCAACAAAATCCAGTGCCCCTGAACAACAACCACATGCTGGCCCTTACCCGAATGTTACAGCAAAACGGGGAGGAGGCTTCTCTTTGAGGCCTACTGAAATTTCTCGAGGATGAGACAAAAACCAGAAGAAGAACATCTGCGTCTATCAGAAGTACCAGTATTACGTTGCAGCCAGCCAGAGTACATGTGACCAAAGGACGACCTGCCACTACAGGAAAATGGAAGAAGTGCTAGGGGTGTGAGACTGATAGTCATTGGCCTGACCAGTGTCCGTCGTTATTAAAGCCGACTCCTGAAGAACGCCTGCAGAAGGTGAAAGACAAGCATGCTTGTTTTGCTTGTCTAAAGAAAGCCGGCAGAGGGCACAATATGAACACCTGCAGCAGAAAAAGGAAATGTTCCCAGTGTGACTCCCATCACCACCATCTTCTTAACATAGTAAAACCTGTTGCTCCAGCTACACCAACTGCTCAAGTGATGGCATGCAGTGCAAATTCCGATCCCACCGATGTTGCCCTACCCTTGCTGACGACCAAAATTGGTGCACTTAACATGAAAATGACTGGAAACATCGTGTTCGACTGCTGTGCAAGTGTAACCCTAATCCGAGAAGCAGCAGTGAAAAAACTTGGTCTACAAGGAAAAGGCAAACCAATCAGCATAGACATCACAACATTGGGCAGGGTGACTGAGAGTCATGTCACCAAACTGCATGAGATTAAGATCCACTGTCGAGAGAAAGCATACAAGGTGTCCGCAGTAGAAGTCCCTGAGATAACTACAGTACCTCCATTACCACAGCAGTGCACAGAAAGGATCGAAAATCATCTGAGAAAGAGGATCGAACGGGGGAGTGGAGAGGTCGACATACTGCTTGGTGTTGATCATCCTGCTATGCATACAGAGCAAATAGATGGCTACATCCTTAGAAATTCTCGACTTTGATGGGTGATCCTTGGCTCACCTAATGAGATGACTGCAAGAACATCCACCGTGCTCCACATAAAGGTCACCGGCAAGACTGACCTCAGTGAGTTTGGGTCCACTGAGGCAATGGGTGTCAAGCTTCAGAACTGCAACTGTAAGCCTTCCAACTACCTGCAGCTAACTCCCAAAGACCAACAGCAATTCAACAAGATGTGGGAGTCATGTGAAAAAGTCGACAACAGATGGCTTGTTCCCTACCCATGGAAGAGGAACCCAGAGGAGCTGCTGGACAACAGAAAATAAGCTATGGCAAAGCTGGTGTCCATAGAGAAGAAGCTACAGAGAGAAGGGAACAACGCTCGACAAAAGGGGTTCTCGAGAAAGCTGAGCAATGAAGAGATGGAAACCTATGATGGTCCACTACATTTCCCACCATCCAGTTATTCGTTCCGATAAGAAAAGTACACCAGTTCGTATCGTCTTCACTGCTTCTGCTAGCTTCAATGGCCACCGACTCAATGATTACTGGGAGAAGGGCCCTGATCTTCTCAATGATCTCTTCAGAGTTTTGTTCATGCTCATGCCTGTTATAATCATTTCATTCTTGGTATTTGGTTCAGAGTTGCAGAGAAATTAAGAGATACATTGCAACTGAAATTTGTGTTTGTGCGGATGAATCGTTTGCTGATTTCTGTGATGGGTTATCTTTAAATTTTGTATTTTCAGAGAGGCATTTTTCATTGAAATCAGTGTTTTCACCAAATGTTATTAAATTCAATGTATAGGAGATAATTTTACTTTGAAAGCAGTGTTAATTAGTGATTGTTTCTGTTTCAATGAAAAATTAACTTAGTAACACCGTAATATGGATGGTCATTTAAGCTTCCGTGTATTGGCTGCTTTGAGCAGTATAGTAAAACTAGCCCCCACAGAGGTGATCCTTGGAGCATCCTATTTTCCTGAAGAAGGCTTGTTGTGTCCTCCACCCCAAGTGATATAGGAGTCTGCTGGGTTTAATGCATTATTATGTAAGGATCCAGATTGAGTGGCTGTGACAAATGTAAAATTTTGATTTGTAACGTCATGCCTTGTTCCACTTTATTAAAAACTGCAGTTCATTTCATGTGTTGACTTTTTAGGGGGGCGTATGTGTAATACAACTTTCTGTAGAGCAGCCTGTCACATTTCTTGTTTCAAGTCTAACATGATCTTGCAGATGTCACAACCTTCCAATGTTTTCAGGTGCAGTTTGTAAAACCAAAGATGATCCCAACACTTTTATTTTTTGTACTTTTCCCTCCATGTGTAAATTATGTTACAGTTACAAAATTGACCCTATGATTTTATACTTTGTTTACATGTGCGTTTTGCTATTGGAATGTCCTTGATGGTGAAACCACTTTACTCTCCTAAGTTCTCTTAGGAAAGGGCACATACAACATTAGGTCTACCGTCTATTTTACCTTTCAACCCACATAGGTGTACCATCAACTTCCGCCCTTTTTAAGTCTAAACTAAATATTTAAAACATGTAAAATTTTAACATGTAAAAGGCCCTTTTCGGTTTAGTTTTTTGCAGCCTGGCAGTGATTCAGTTGAATGCTGAAGTTTGACTTTAGTTATAATAGTATAGATTGTTTTGCTGTTAAATTTTCTTTGTTAGTATATGGCCTTTATAAAATTTCACAAAATGTAATTACAATGGCAGTATTTCAAATGTAAGTACATGCAGAATACATCAATTAAAGAATTTGGAAAGGTAACTGTCCTGTTTCAAAAATGTTTATTCTTTCAAATTCAGAGAATGTACGTGGATTTTATTCCAAATACTTCAATGCAAGGTGCCACTGGTACCATGGGATGTAGATACCATGCAACGGAATACACGCGTACAAGTACATGTATATGTACAAGTTTATGTACTGGGGTGAAACACCACGGGTTGGCATGGGGTGAAACACCACGGGTTGGCATGGGGTGAAACACCACGGGTTGGCATGGGGTGAAACACCACGGGTTGGCATGGGGTGAAACACCACGGGTTGGCATGGGGTGAAACACCACGGGTTGGCATGGGGTAATGAGGAATGCACAATCTTCTGGCAGCTGGCAGCCACTGTTTATGGTATGTGCCATGCAGGTTGCTATTTGTCCACTATGAGTTTTTTCCTGGTTTTAATTTTTGTTTTGTTGGCAGTATTCAGTGGCATTAATCACAAGTATTGTCCATTTATACCTTGTACAATAACAGATGAAAACTGTGAAATAACTGTATCAATGGCATGAACTGTGTTCTTTTTTGCGTTTTGCGTTGGAACACTAACTGGCACCTCAACGAAAAGCAATTTGTCTCTGTAACGATTATTTGGGGATATACATGTAGATTAGCACAATCACTTTTAAGGAATATATGTGCTTCTTGATTTTTTGGAAATGAACAAAAGTAAATATCCATTGTGTTATGCAGTACCTGCAAGAGTGCACCAGTGTGCATGATGCTTGTGCTTTATGCACATGATGTGACCTCACCCTGCACCCACAGCTGTGACAAACTGGAAGATATCATTGCACATACAATTCAGGACCAAGCTGCCTCCACAGCACAAGTGAAATCCTATTCTGGTAGGTTGTGGTATTACTAATGTTTTCAAGCTGTAGGTAGGGGCCTACATGTACATTAGAAAACTTGGTTGGTTTCAGAATGTACTCTGAAGTGTCTTTCCTTTGGCTTGTATGCATTGTTTTAAAGGAATGCATTATCAATTAAAGGAAAGTTTATGAAAGTTAATTTTCAGGCATAATGCAGGACCATAGGAATATACTGCGTGTACTTGTGTAGGAGAAAGTGTGGCGAACAGTTATCTACTCTTAGCAGTGACCTATAAAACAATACACGTCTGAAGATGGAAATGAGTCTAATCACATCTACACAATTACAACTGGTCTATTTTCCTGGTAATGCACATAACATATTATCAGAACTTGACAAATCTTCAGAAATAGTCCATTAATTAACTTCTACCTGCTGAACTTTTGCCTGTGATGATATCATGCAGCCTGTCAGCACCAGCTGATGTCCGAAAAGTATGGGTTCCTAAATTTAAATCATTCCATCACGTGAAGGTCTTGTCTAATACGTGAGTAGTATTCAACATGTTCAAGCGAGATGTATGACAAGCTAAATTGAATGCCTAGCTACCCTTTTAATTTGAGCTTCAATATTAAGCATGAAAAATAAGAATACATGTACATAGAAATTCAATTTCATGTGTCACGATTAGAACATACCAGTACCTACACTTATTTATTTTTGACGTCATTGACACCTCTTTGTCAACAATGATTACATCAGGTATTAAGCTTGAAAACCACTGAAGATGTATGGAGAAATGTAGAATATTATCTTGTGCATGTACGTGTAGTTCCAACAACTGTGTCATTTGTTAACTTTCACCCATCCGTCTTCAATTTGCTTGTCTGTCAACAATGTTCATAAAATGTTTCATAATTTTTCAAGATTTACAGGACTTGTTCCAAACATCTTTTGTGTGCCATTTGCACATTAATAATGTATGGGCTGTACTGTGTTTGTAGGGTTTTTCAATTCTTTTGCCACACCTGTGGCATTTAAACCCTGTGTGTTTGTAAATTCCCGTGCTTAATATCATATTTTGACTGTTCCAGGTATTCTGCAGGTATTGTTTGCTGCTGGGTATCTAGGAGTGTTTATTCAGCAGCATTCAGAGGACTATGCCCCAGGGTATGATACCCTTCTAAACCCATGTGGATGTGAAGAGCAGGATGACCTGCCAGTCTTACATGTCATGTGGGTTAAAGTAGGATCCACTGGGGCCATGAACCACTTCATTCCTCTTGTACCATGTCGTAAGTACTAACTATGAATCCAGACTTTCCTTCTTTTTCTTCCTTTGTGTTTTTTTTCTGTCTTAAAATTGCTTTTTAAGCTCTTCCCTGTAGCATTCTGTCATTTGCTATTTACAAGTACTATATACTTTAAGTAGAGCATATTAAGACACTATTGTTGCCAATAATTCATGTTTTAGTACTTTTTGTCTTCCTTTCATTGTTTGGAATATAATACTGCCAGGTTTTAATTTCACTACATGATAACTTTGGAAACAATTCAATCATTACACGTTCATAAAGGTTTTACTCTTGTAAATTTTATGAGAAATGCTCTTGGTGTCACTGTTATTTTCTTTCTTTTCTTCTGAATTTAAAATTAGAATACAGGAAATTGGAATGTTGAAAAATTGCCATTTTCAAAATGTCCCAAAATTGTAAAAATGTAAGCAAAATGTTTAAGGGCACTTTGTATGCCCAACTTATCACCACGTTTGCTAAATCATGTATATGTAGAGCAAGACACATTTTCTTCAGTTCAGTTCTGATGACCTTTGTACATGTCCATGCATGTCATGCTCTTTCTAAACTATTTCGGTAATCTGTGCCAGGCCTTCTTCAAAATATTTAAAAACTCTTAGGCACCAGAATTGTTTTATTTGAATTGCAGCACCGACTTATTGTTTGAGATTTTTTGTATGCTATGACATGCAGCATGCAACGCGCATGCTGAAAAGGGATTATTTGCAGAGTGAGGAATGCATAGGTTCCCTTGGAGTGTTCACACAATGGAAATGAAGGTTGTGTAACAATGAATATTTTTTATCTCATACTAAGAATATTTTCAGGAATGGGATTAACTATTTAGACTAAGAACCCTGTTTGTTATGATACAGGAGGCATTTAGAAGGGAATAACATTGCACTTAACCAGTCTTAAACGTTTGTCCGTACCAGGAGAACTAAAAACCACTTATGCCTTCACTAATGGTTAAGAAACATTGTAGTAATTCCGGACTATTTCTTTCAATGTTCTTCTCTACCCTAACAATTTAAAGGTGCTCGGTCAAGACACAAGGCACATAAGGGCAAGAGGTTCAATCTTGAAGGTGTTGTGGAGAACTTCTGTTCTGCATGCTTAGGGCCCTTAAATATGTGTCAAGCAGATGTGTTCCACCTAGACACCTGGGTTGAATGGGATGTGTGTCATGGGTGCTATCACTGCCTATGCACAGGCCTATCCCATGCAGCAGCAGAAAAGATGAAATATCAGTGCTGTTCCTTGAATTGCTCTACCAGGTATCAATATTGTACCTCTCGATGTGATTGAGCAGTAATCATATACTCTTTGTTTGTGCCCATTTTGAATCTTCCCATTGAGTTGTGAATAACATTCTGCATTAGTGTATGAATAATGTAACCACTATTTAGAAATTCTACTTAAACAGTGGAAATTTCCATTAAACAATGAAAATTCAGAAGTATGCCAAGTTAAGGACCATTGTCAATCAAGTTATGTTAGGAATGGAATTTTGGTGCAAATCTACAGGATTGAATGATTGCATGCATAATTTATGTTATTTGTTGACAAGTATAACTATAATAGAAAAAAGTCTATGTAATTCTATTGTGGCCTATATGTCTGTTTGAGTGAATATAAATAGGGGAGATATTAAATTTTTTTAAATTACTATTTTGACAGTATTGCCAAGCTTGAGGGGTGTACAATATCTGTTGGAGACATCAATAGAGTAAGGAACGGGGAAGACCGTTCTGGTGATGCCATTGACTTCTTCATGAGGTAATCAAAACCATGTTCCATTTCTTGTTCTTTCTGTGCATCCTTTTGTTAGTTCCCAGTACTCAACCACTTAAATCTTTACTCACTTTGTTCTTCAACAAAGACCAGTTTATTTTTTTCACTCCCTAGTTTATTTTGGCTTGTCTTCTCTTGAGATACATTTCAGACTGTATGACCGTATTTGGTATTTTCTTATTAATCATTCACATGCTTTTTTCAAAACTACCGGAAATTTGTATGATTTTTTCTATTTAAAACATTCCTCATGCAGACACTTGATGAGCAATGACAAACACCCAGATGCCTTCATCTGTCCATATTTTGTAGGCCAACTCTTCCAGGCAAACAGCTGGCTCCATATTCTCCAAGATGAGGAAGCAATTCCTTGGATAGGAAAACATCTACATGCCATTGGGATTTCCCCAGTCAACCTACAACATGTTGCCCTTATATTAACTCCTGTTTGTACATCGTAAGTATTATATGCTCAAACTACCCTCTGTACTTGGAATATGTGTGCATTTTAAAATTCCAGTGTTTCTGTTTCAGCCAACATTAGTTTGTTCTGTAGTAGTCTGCTTATCCAGTAACTCTTGTCATACCTTGCTCCTGTTCAATCTGGCCTTCTGCTTGTAATTTGTTAATGCTATTTGACGGATAAATCTTTTATTTACGAATACATGTACCTTATTTATTTATGTTCAGAAACTATCCTTGAATAACTTCATGTCTCTTGTTGCACTGAGTTGTCTTCTTTCTGCGTATTGAACATTACATTTTTAGTTTTTTAATTTTGTTTTTGTCCAAGAAATCATTGGATTAGTCTGGTAGTTGAGGAGAAAGCCAAGATGTGAGTTTTCGCGTGTTTTGTTTTACTTTTTGGCTATCCAAAAATTTCATTGAAGCACATTCTGGCTTACTTTCATATTCCACAATAAAACTTAGTGCAAAATCAATTTCCTTTAAAAATGAATAGATAGGTAAAAGTAACAACATGTAATTTTAATAAATCAATATTTTTTTCAACTTGTTTTTAAAGGTTGCTGATTCTGGATTCTCTACCGGGTTTTCTCAGCTATGATACATATCACACTCTGCACAGATTTGTTTGCAGGTATGGTATAGATTTCATTTTGCTGATTTATTTCCAGAAATGGACCATAATTACACTTTCTTTGATTACACTGGCCCAAATGCCCAACTGCAAATTGTTTATAACTTAAAACATCATAATTCCATTCTGTCCATAGATTGATATGTCTGGTTTTTATTGCCAGGAAATTCTTTTTGCTGTGTGTTGTGGTCTTGGTGTAAATCTGTGAAATTGAAATGTTTGTTATTTTAATTGATATCAGAAGTGTGAAAATTCAGCTGTTTCGCTGATTTCATTTGTTTGTTTAGATGTTGACCGCAAATTTCAGCTTGTTTGTACACCGGCTGCAGACAAATGTATGGGGATTTCTTACTTTCAGCTTTCGGCTAGCTGTATTCAGCTTTAATTTCAACTGGCCACTCACACAACTGAAAAAGGCACTTTGCAATATACATGTAATTTTATTTCTGTGACATACACCTCACAATTTGTCAATATCTCTATCGATATATATGCTAGTGTGATTATACAAATATGATGTTAATTTAAATTAATATTTACGCCCAAACAGATATCTCCAGTTGGTAGCTTGTTCTGCTTCTAATAACTCCCTGATGTTGGAGGAGTCACTACCAAGCTTGCATGTCCCTAAGGTATGATGATTTCCTATTCTTCATTTATCAGGTAAAAGAGATGGGGGTTGTAATTTTTCCCGATTTTTTATTTACAGCAACATAGTGAATTAATTAGTCACATGCTTTAGTACATGTAAGTTGTGAAGTTAGTCACTTTTCAGAGGTTGTGTCAAGGGTTCTGTTGGAGGCAACTGTTTCCCCTCTTCCAACAATTCAGATGATTACTGGGGCCTGCATTTTCAAAGCGAAAACATCCTTTTCAGTGATTCTGCTCAGTGGGTCAATCTCAGTTTATGGACAATCTAACATTAGTCTTTACTGGTAGAGGTCTGGTCTCCACTTTGAGCACTGCAATAACTCAGCTTGACAAGTCCCTCTCATCAAATTCAGGACACTGGACTTTAGAAAGAACTGCTTGATTCCCCAAAATAAAACCTAACTTGCACTGATTTCATGTGCCGATAATTGCTTGGGCACTTCCAACGTGCAGTATACATTCACCTTTGAGCTTCTGCAGTATGCACTGCTAACCTAGAGCCCAGCTTGAAGGGTTTCATCATTTGGTGGTTTATTCTTGGTGGAACACTGGTTTCCCCCTGATTTCATTAACCAATTAGCAAAAGTCAAAATAAAAGACTAAATACTACTAGTACAGTTGTTGCGATAACAATGCACTGATTTATTGAAGGAATAGTTATTACATACGACTGAAATTAACTCCTGACTTGTGATCAGCTGGCACCCCTTTTCTTATCTCAAAATTTAAATGTGATGGACGCGAATGAAGTGGACTGAAGTAAGATTTAGTTTTAAAATGAGATATGGCTTGACTTAAATCAACTCACAGTATTTGTTACTTTTCATAGCTCTCACCATGTGGATCTTTATGGTATTAATTAGTAAGTTACAAATTTTTCCTCACAAACTTCTGCAGGTGCAGCAGCAAGACAACATGCACAACTGTGGTGTATTTCTTGTCCTCAACTTTGAAGCTTTTTTTATTGTAAGTATTGCTTTTCAGTTGCTAACAGTGGTTGGTGTGCACAACTGCACATGTAAAGGCATGGAGCTTTTCAAGATTAGGTGCATTGCAAAAACCAGTGTGTTTATTGAAAGCTGCTGTGCTACTTTATAATTAGTTACTTCTTTTCATCCAGCGTTTTAACATGGCTTTGTTGGGGGGAAAGGTTCTGATTTCTGATTTTCCAGGGGAGATTTTAGATAATACTTACAGTGTTTATGTACAATTGTACCACCTGCATCACCCTCAGGACCAATCATGACACCTAACATTTCCTGATCGAGTGAGGCACTTACTATACATGTACATACCTTTCTCAAAACTCTCATCCGTGCTTCATAACCACCTACTTCAAGAACTCAACTCCTCCCCCAAAGGAGTAGGTGGTTATGAAGCACTGTTGTGAGTTCTGAGAAAGGAGGTAAGTACAGGTCAGAAGGATTAAATTTCCGGGGGGGGGAGGGTTAAGGGGTGTAATTGGTAACTGATGTTTTGGGCTGCATTGTGTATTTTTAAAGCTTAAAGGATCCATGCAATGAATTTCTTAATTTTGAATATGTCAAAATTGAACATTCGTTTCGGGACAAGTCAGGACACATTTGCCTTGGTGTAAATTTAGGAAGATACTGCTGAATTTGAATGCTTCAAGTTTTCTCGTAAGTGTTGGATAACACTTATGGGAAAAGGTTGCTCATTGGCATATTGTCACATACTTACACAATACATTGCGTAAGAAAGAGGAAATGAAGTGTGCGATAGCAGTGTGCAAAACAAATCTAGAAATTCTTGGTGCACATATCAGTGCAATATTGAGGTTCGGTGCTTTGCCCGACTTCAAATTTTGGCTTATGCTTATGCAATGTTCATTCACATGAAAAATAAATAACCCTAAAAAAAATGGGTTCCAATAGCAAAGCAATAATTTAGAATCTGGTTTATTGAAACACAAAGGTGCAATTTCATTGGCTTAATTCATTTTAGGCCCATTGGAGCTTCAAATAGTTTATTGCCGCGAGGCTGGGTTGCTGGAGTAAATTCCCCGGTTGACCACTCAGGCGCTGGATTTACGACCCAGCTGTTTGGTTACAGATTCATAGGCAGAACCAATGTGTGTGCTGGTCACTTTTGTCTGAGCAGTTTGCCAGGTCGGTTCGTTCGGTTTATTATGGGATAAATAATCAGTGTAGTTGTAAATTTGCAAAGTATCCTTCGTAGGTTAGTCGTCTTCTACATTCTGCAATTTATTTGCAGCTTTGGGAAAGGATATCACGTTTAGTCCAGCCCCTTCCAGTTATTGGGAAAAGATGCCACGGGCAGCAAGAACAAAGCGGCGCACTGCCGGCGCTGAGGGGTCGAGACCAAGGGGGAGGCCTCGTTCGGACCGCATCGCGCCGCCTGATGTTCTGAGTGATTCCTTAGCGCCCGTCGCACAGACGACTGCTGTTTCATCGGGTGAGTCTTTTTCTATCCCCTCAGAGCTAACGCCTAGACCAGTAGTTTCTATCGCATCTACCCCTGATGGCCCCGCCATTTTGGTTGCGTCTCCCCCGATTGTTCATTTGGTTATATCTGTTACCACTTTGTCGGACATAAGGGTGGCGATGTCACGCCCCTAACAAGTGTTTGCAATGATCTTGGGTCTGGGTTTTCTCAACACCTTCGGGACACATGGGGAATTTGTAGATTTTGCACTTCTTTTGCAGCCCTCTAGCAGTGTCAATAGTACCAGTGACTGCATGTTTACTATTGGGCCGCGCGATTCCCCAGCTTGTCCCCTGTCGTTTTGCCCACAAATGCGCAACCTGCGTGTCGGTCGGCCCTCACTTAGTGCAGGGAGCACTCACTCCAACCACACCTCCCAATGCCGGTAAGAATAAATAAACTGCGTCCCTTTTTGGCATCATATGGCGACAGGCATGATGCTCAGGTGCTGCTGGAGGGTTTTACGTCTGGTTACCGTAAAGGGTATACAGATCCTCAGGTTAGCACCTCTGCCCGTAATTTGGTCTCTGCTCGACAAAATAGAGAGGTGGTGAAATGCAAACTTGACCGTGAGTTACATGTGGGTAGGATTGCTGGCCCGTTCCCCAGTCCCCCATTTCCAAATTTTCATTGTTCTCCAATAGGTTTAGTGCTGAAACAAACCCCTGGTGAGTTCCGTTTAATTCATAACCTTTCGTCTCCTTTGGGTGATTCAGTTAATGATCATATTGACCCAGCCAGGGCTGCGGTGTCTTATACGACTTTTGATGATGCTGTTGAATTGGTTTCTAGTTTGGGTCCCAGAGCTAAGTCAGATACAAAATCGGCTTTTCGTTTACTCCCTGTTCATCCCGATGATTATGATTTACTGGGTTTTTCGTTCGTCGGTTTATTTTATTACGACAAGTGTATGCCCATGGCTTGCTCCATTTCTTGTGCCACGTTCAAACGATTTAGCACCTTTCTCGAATATTGCACTCGCAAGGTTGCAGCTACTCCACACATTCTCCACTATTTGGATGATTTTCTTTTTGTGGGCGAAGGGCAATGCAATGAGTGCGCACACGCGCTCACTTCTTTCACAGTAGTTTGCGGGGACTTTGGTGTTCCTTTGGCCAGTGACAAAACCGTGGGGCCAGTGACAAGCTTAGATTCACAGTAGTTTGCCGGGACTTTGGCGTTCTTTTGGCCAGTGACAAAACCATGGGGCCAGTGACAAGCTTAGATTTCCTGGGCTTAACGATTGATACAGTTGCCCAGCAGTTTCGGGTTCCTACGGCCAAGATCCTTGCAATTCTGGCGAAGTTGGATTGCACTTTGTCCAAGCGTAAAGTCACCCTACGAGATCTTCAATCATTGCTGGGTAGCCTAAATTTCGTTTGTAAGGCAAAATGGCCGGGCTGGGCCTTCTTGCGTCGTCTCTTCCATCTCACAAGTGGCATTCAGAAACCACATCATCGTATCCGTATTTCATCTGGTGCGTGGGCCGACATGCTGGCTTGGCGGGAATTTTTGTTCCATTTTAATGGTTCGGTTATTTTCCCTCAGGAGGTATGGTATTCTAGTAGCAACTTACACTTGTATACGGACGCATCCCAGCAGTTCGGTTTCGGAGCTTTCTTTAATGGGCGTTGGACGCAAGGCATGTGGCCACTGAAATGAGCTCCTTGAATTTATCCATTACTTTTCTCGAACTTTTCCCGATCATCCTCGCCATGCGCTTATGGGCCTTGCAAAACCGGCGTGTCATATTTTGGTGTGATAATGGGGCTGTGGTGGTGATTATTAATAGCCAAACATCAACGTGTCCCAGAATTATGAAATTGGTTCGCATGTTTGTAGTCCTTTGTTTGAGGTTGAATATCCACTTTAAGGCACGCCATGTACCTGGTCTCGATAATGGCATCGCTGACGCTCTATCTCGTTTTCAGATGGATCATTTCTGGCAGCTGGCGCCCGAGGCCGCCCCCGTTATGACACCCTTGCCTGCCGACCTTTGGAAGAACTTAATTTAGAGGTTCACAGTCTTTTGATGGACTCAGTTGCCCCGCGTACCCATTCAGTTTACCAATCTGCTTGGCAATTTTTCTGTTGGTATATTTCCTACCATGGTTTTTTTAATACATCTTCTAGTCCCACATCGCAGCAGCTCGTGCACTTTATTGCATTTTTGTCCGTTAATGGGTACGCTCCGGCTACTGTTGCATCGTATGTCTCAGGGATTGCGTCTACACTCCGCTTGCAGGGTTCCCATGACATAACTAAACATTTCATTGTGAAACGAATGTTAGATGGTTGCCGCTGCCGGTACGGGCGGCGCGTTCAACGCCGCCCTATTACGATTGTTTTACTGGGGCGTATTATTCCTGCTTGGCACTCCGTTTGTACCAATCAGTATGAAGTCCTACTGTTTCGAGTGGCTTTCCAGTTAGCATTTTTTGGATTTCTGTGCGTCGGTGAGCTCACCGCGTCCATTCGATCTGGAATTTCACCTTTACGTCGTTCTGATGTTACCCTTCATCATACGTCTTCTGGCAGTGTGGTCAATCTAAACATTTGTTTCTCCAAGACTGACCAGTACGGTCAGGGTTGTGTAATTTCAATACCTGCTGTTTCTGAGGGCGAATTTTCCCTGTGCCCTGTTCAGGCCACAACACAGTTCCTCAGCAGGTGTCCTCGGCATTTCAGCAATTTCCTGTCCCATTTTGATGGTTCTCCAATTACACGTTCTCAATTCACTGCTGTTTCAAGGCGGGCCCTTGGCTTCATTGGCATTCATGATACCCGTTATACTTCTCATTCCTTCCGGATTGGTACGGCCAACAGCAGCCGCAATGGCGGGAATTCCTGACAATGAGATCCAACAGATGGGTCGTTGGCAGTCAGGCGTTTACCGCTGCTATATTCATATTAGCAGTGACCTTCTCCCATGAGTTTTCAAATTTGTGGCTACTTTGTACATTGGGGTCATGTTACCCCACACCAAAAACAACCGTGATTCCAACCATATGCTAACTTTTCAGTGAGTATTGATAGCTATTTAATTTCTGTTTTACTTCCATGAGCAAACCCGCCGATCGACAACAAGCCCCTTGTCTGGGTGGTTGGCGACTCGTTCATCCAGTGGACCTCCCGTGTGGCGTTATCCTCTCCTTGGGGGAAGCACTTGATGGGCTGGCAACTGTTCGCTGGATGGGTAGGTGGGGCCTGCAGCTGGACCAATTCAACGACTTCCTTCACAGCTGCTGGCTGGTGGAGCAAGCATTGCCAACATGGATCATCATACACGTTGGCTCCAATGATCTGGGCTACGTCCCTAAGAAATCAATGCTTGAGGGGATTAAACAAATTCTTGCCGTCACCCGAGCGTTATTACCTCACTCAATCATTTACTGGTCGGAGATTTTGCAAAGGGTCTCCTATCCCTCGGCTAACAGACAAAATTGGGTTGAGCGCACCAGGCGAGCTCTTAACCGTTCGGTGGGCAATCTTTTCCACAGGGCGCTGGGCGGGTTGATTGCTCACCCCCAAATTGAGTGGTGGCGGCAGGATTTATATTTATCAGATGGGGTGCACCTTGTAGATGCCGCTTCAGAATTCCTTATTTATAACTACCATACGGCGTTACTTCAGTCTTGCAGAGTAACTTGATTTCCTGTTACAATGCCAGCGCAATCACCACCTCCCCCTACACACATGAGGTCACTTACCTATCATCACGCAGCCCATTTGGCGGCGGTCATCAATGACCGTGAGGCGGAATTTCATTCTTATCACCGTCATGGGCCTTAGGATTATGAATCAATATAGCTATATAAAACCTACGTAATCAACAAATTCTTGCATACATGGAATTAATAGGAAGTCTGTATAATGTTTATGGTTCACTTTGCAGTTTATAACCCAGATGGAATGGGTAGTCTATATACGTACGGGTGTTACGTGAATAATGTCTATTCCGCGGATTACGCTTCGACTGGGAATGATATGCTAGTACTTACTGCTAGACCCGAAGTTATGTTTCGACCGGACTTGCTTTAATAATCAATGTTACATCTCATGGCTTACACTTCGATTGGGGACTATTTGCTGCAATGATTTACAATGTATTCTGTTGTCCCGCGGATTACGCTTCGACCGGGGACTTGCCATGATTAATTGTCTTATAATGTTGTCCCACGGATTACGCTTCGACCGGGGACTTGCTATGCTTAATTGTGTTATACTGTTGTCTCACGGCTCACGCTTCGACCGGGGACTCGTCTCGCGGCTTACACTTCAACCGGAGACCGGCTATGTTTAAATGTCTTATACTGTCTCACAGCTTACGCTTTGACCGAGGACTTGATAAGTGCAGCCAGTTACCGTCCGCGGATTACGCTTCGACTGGGACTTGCTTAGTTTAGCTTATTTACAATGTTGTCTCACGGTTAACGCTTCGACCAGGGGATATACTAAACTATCACTTACATAAAATGCTATTGGTTATCGATCTGGAAATAAAACTGCTCTGGCCGTACGATAACAAAAGAATTAAACTTGTGCTGGTGTAAGAGTTCATTCAATTTTTGTCTGCCATATGCGGCAATAAACGAGATTATTACAATTAATTAAATATTATCCATCGTGGATACTTCCTTGTCCTCAATGGCACGATAATTCAACTTCCTCCCATAGCAAATGCATCTTTGCAAACAGTTGTTTGCAGCACCCGTGCTAGTATATTTGACTTGACCATCCACCCGACACCGGCAAGGTTGGTGGTCGATTGATTAATATGTCTACAGTATCAATACAGGAGGTCATGGGTTTGAGTCCCAACCGACTTAGATGGTGTGTGCGTTTTTCACAAACGATGGTATTTATCGAGTATTCAGTGTTATATGTCGGGAAAGGCAAATTTAAATTATGAAAAGATTTTTTGTGCAAAAAAATGATAAGGAGTGATGCCTTTTAAGGCACCAATCATTGTTGGGAGTACATGTATATGACATGACTCTTGAAAACATTTTTTTTTAATAATCACAGCTCTTCCTGAGATGGAATCTTCTCTGAGGAGAATGAATGATGAGACAGGAAATGGGCTGAGTTCTTACCGTAACGAATATCCCCAGTCTACAGACTCCTCACAGTCATCTTTTGGAGCTGTCACTCACAATTCAACTGGCAAAGCTACTGTCGGGGTAAATATGGACAAAACATGAGTTTTATGCCATAAAACATGAAGGATTACAGGCATTATTAGATAACTGATGCTCCAACTGATAATACTTTCAATATTGTGTCTTGGGCAAAACCATCAGTCTCAATATGTCATTTGCATTCGTTTTGAAGTCGTTTGACAAACGTCATTTTTTCTTATTCGTGGTCAGGTTTTCTTGTGAAAAAAAATCACACTTCTGAAGCCTTCTTATCTGCCCAAGAGGCAAGGAAAGCAAACTGTACTCAATTGCTGGTGTGGATCGAGTGAGGATCACGGAATGCTACGATTTCTTGGCTGTGCGTAAATGACCTGTATAATTATACAGCCTGACATAGAAATGGAGGAAAAAATCGAACACAGTGGCAAATACTCGTCAAAAGAAGATGTATTAATTAACCTGAGTTGTAGTATTGGCCCATCAGCAGCATTTGTAAAGCTGATGCGGTACGCTATTCTTATACCAGGCATTGCTGCTTTATCGAATATTTACAACAAACAATTTGTGTAAATGTAAGAGGTGTGCCCCCCTTCTTTTTTGTTTACTAGTCCCCTTAAAATTTTACTCTTTATTGTTTTCTTTCTTTTGAATGATACACCCCCAACCACTTTTTGTTTTTGCTTTTGGAGTTTCAACTTGGTTTAGCCCACTACACCTGTGCTTACTGTAGACAGTAAGATCCCCTTCTTGAAAGTGGAGTGACCCTGGATGGGGTGGTGCACTGGTCTGGGTGGTGTGGTCGAGCATGCTTTAGTGCTGTACCATTCACTACCTATTCCAACCACCTTGTCTGTGTTCTCTCCATTTCAGGTAAGGAAATTTCCTCTCTTTTTGATATTATTTAGAAGTTTGATGAATCCCAATGATAGTTTTGATTGTTAAGAATCTTTTGTTTAAAGTTTGGATTTTTTTGTTTGGTTTTGTGAGTCGACTTTTTTTGTCAGTTGTTGCACACGCTCTGCTCGACTATACATGTACTTTTGCTTGTATGTAACATGCAGGTCACTCTTGACCAAAATCTGACCATATTCTGGTCCAGAGAGTGTATTTACTTCTGGATTTTCCATTGAAACCATATGATGTTTTGCCTTGATAGCCCCAGTTTCATGCAGATTATAATGTATAGATTACTTTTATATTAGTTTTCTTGATTGTTACTTTTTAATAGTCTTAGTATCATGAAGTTTTTCTTTTCTTTTCATTTTGTGAATCCTAAGTTTACTTGTAGCCTTATGGTAAAACACTGTCTGACCACAGGCCAGGCCACAAGGCCCAGTCCCTGGGTGGACATTCCAGTCCAATTAGCTTGGGGCTTGTGTAGGGTAGCTGGTATTGGCCAGGCTAGCTTGGTACAGTGTCATTGATTATGGAAATTGCCACCTCCTTTTTGCCTGACTGAACAAGAGGCAAGTGCCAGGCTGTGCAGTGTCTGGATTGTTAATATTGGGAAGTTGGAGTCCCACCAGTGTTAAGGGCCTGGAGTCTTATGTTTTTATCGATCAGGGTTTTGTTTAGATTTGTGAACAGATTTGGTGCCACTATTAGGGCAGGGTCTAGAAGATTTTTTTTATCATTCTGGCTTGTGGAGTAGGCTCCATCTTTAATTAGACTTGCACGGTCCTTGCTAGACTCCAGTGACAGATGAAGCTCACTTTTTTGTGTGTATGAGAGTTTATACATATACTTTTGTTATACTTTTTTCACTTTATGCTTTGTTTAATTTTGTAGTAATTATTCTTATACTAAGTTCTTTTGTTGATGAGGATTTGCTGTTGAACGTGCTTCAGTGCTGTACCATTCACTACCTATTCCAACCACCTTGTCTGTGTTCCCTCCATTTCAGCCTGCCAGCAATCACGGGTCACAAGCCTTCCACTCCATTACATAAATACCAAAATAGATCATTTCTGTTCATTTTGCTTTTTCAGGAGTTCACAAGTGAATCTGATTCATCCAGCGCCATAGACAGCAGCACTAACTTGGACACTAACAGCAGCAGCGAAGATGAACAATGGGAAGGAGAAGCAGCAGATCCTATAGATTTCATCAAAGTAACAAAAGACACCCATGCTGAGCAGAGAAGCTCTGACACAGTTCCTGTTAGTGCAGAAGGAGGGGACTTTCATTCCAAATGTAAAGCTCTTTTGATATGGGTGTGCCACTTTTATTTATGTGGCAGAGTAATTATCTTATAAGCGATCGTGCCCTAGATAGGCTTCTCCACTTTCTGTCACTACTAGTCAAGGTGATAAGCAAACAAATCACTGCTGTTTGCGAGATTGCAAACATCAATTCCACAGTCAGTTTATATGATTAGACGGCATCTACAATTCGATCGAGACTCATTCATAAAATATGCTGTCTGCCCAAAGTGTACTAAGTTATATAACTTAGGGGAACTGTTCCATGTAGTTGATAGGAATGCTAATCCTCGGCGATGTTATAATTCTTGGACGAAATCAAGAGGGCGTCAGGTCACCTGCAACAGCAAACTAGTGAAGGTGGTTCGAGTCACCGACGGATCGAGAAAATATCACCCGCTTAAAGTCTACTGCTACCAAAGCATAATTGAGAGTCTTCAAAATATGGTTAAACACGATGATTTCTTGCCCGCATGTGAAAAATGGAGGGAGCGAAATATTCCTGACAAGTATTTGGCTGATATTTATGATGGCAAAATGTGGCACAAATTTCAAACTTACTATGATAAATTACTTGAAACGGGGGGAAATTTCTTCAGTTTTATGATTAATTGTGACTGGTTTCAGCCCTATGTCGAAGTGTCTCTGTCGGCGTTATTTACTTGACTGTACTGAATTTACCAAGGGAAATAAGATTCAAGCAGGAAAACGCCATCATTGTAGGGGTCATACCTCCTCTTGACAAGGAATCAGCATCATTGAACAGTTTTCTAAAACCTACAGTGAATGAATTGAATGCTTTGTGGAAAGGTGTTCAAATTAAAAAAATGACGAGGTTATGGCAATTCGTGGAGCGCTAATGTGTTGTTCAGCAGATTTGCCTGCGAACAGAAACTTTGTGGTTTTTTGAGCCACAGTGCTTCACTTTTCTGTTCAAAATGCTTAAAAAGGGCTCCAAGCGTACAAACGGAGAGGTGGACAAGTCTGGGAGGCCGAAAAGGAAAAATGATTGGGGGGGTTCGATAGGAAAACGTGGCTTCTAAGAGATAATAATGGCCATCAGAGATCTGTTGCACAAACCAGGCAAACTTCCTGTTTAACTGAAAGAGAGAAAATTGAGAAGAAAGTTGGAGCGCGATACAGCTGTCTACTTGACTTGGAGTATTGCGCCATTGATCCAATGCACAATCTTTTTGTAGGGACAGCAAAACATGTGTTTGGTCACTGGGTTAAGAAAGACATACTTAAGAGAAAAGCTTTAGATAAAATTGACGAAAAAATTAATCATATTTTGGCTTCGACAGACCTTGGACGATTACCAACGCGCATTGTTTCAAATTATGGGCACTTTACAGCTGGCAAATGGAAGAACTGGACTCTTTATTTTTGTATGAATTAGATGGGATTCTTCCTGTGGAACATCTGAAGTGCTGGCAGACATTTGTTCTTGCATGCAAACTTATCTGCAAACCGTTCATATCTCTTGCTGAAGTAGAAAAAGCAGACTTTCTGTTCTTGAAATTTGGAAAGGAGTACGAAAAACTATGCGGTTCTTTGGCAATAACTCTCAATATGCATCTTCACGCTCATTTAAAAGAATGTGTCATTGATTTTGGTCCGGTTCCAGCCTTTTGGTGTTTCTCTTATGAATCGTTTCATGGTTTTATTAGACATACCAACCAATAATAGCAATATTGAGGTGCAATACATGAGATCTGTCACAAGAATTCCATTTGTGAAAAATATCACTAACCAACTTGACTTTAGCAAAGACTAGTGGAAATATGTAACAGCGTTTCACCAGGTCACAATTTTTCAGAACAAACCCCTATTTCGTCAACTTTAAGAACACTTTTCAACACATGGAGAGGGTCGCTTGTACTTTCAACTTTTTCACAACTCACAGCAGTGAAGCAGGTGGGGCATGGCGTTATAGCTTCATTTGATTCAGATGATTTAGTTTATCTGCTACAAATGTACCAATCTGTTTATGAGGACACTGGATCAGAGAGGGATCATTTGCAGCTAACGTTTCACAAATATGGAGTTATTCATGTCGGCAACAAACTTTTTGGATCGTGCTTCAACAAGAGATTGCAAAGTACAAGTGGCATTGTGGCTCACAGGGTGGATGATGATTGGAATATTGATTCTCTTGCCGAGTTAAGACCAGGAGTAGTCAAATATTAAACATACAATACTTCTCAACAGTGTTCCAGTTCCCTACATTCTCGCTGTTGTTCGATGGTTTGTCAAAGATCAAGCGAATGAAGGTCGCTATTTAGCACCAATCACATGTTGGCCTAAACGGTCCTATTTACAAGGAGGGGCATCATCTTTTATCCTTGTGCAACAAATCAATGGAAAGTTTATTGCAGCACACGACAACGACGGCAACATGGCCCTGTCTTTACTGAACCGACAGCTCTTCTTTTAGTTTTAAAGGCTTAGCAAATCGTTGGTTTTTCAGTACTTTAAAAACACTGCAAAGAAATATAAGGCTGTATATTGTAAATTCCAATCAAAAGTGGATATTTTAATATAAAAGTTATATGATATCAGGACTGAAAGTGTCACCACCACGAATGCAGCAGTATTGAATTTTGGAAAATAAAAAGATCATTAATTTTACTAATGCGATTAAATTTAGTTGAGAGTGTTTCATGATTAAAAAACTGCTATGGGCAAGTTATGGATTTTGTAATGCTGAATGTGGGTATTTTACAGCTTCAGGTCGTTATGTATGGAAAGGTTCAGAAGTAATTAAAAATTAATGGAGATGGTGTCTTTTCTCATATTTGGCATGTATTCTATGAAATATCTATACACAATAAACCATTTAGCATCCATTTTAGTTGACATGTTGTCATGAATCTCGGTGCTTTAAGAAAAGAGTTACGTGTTTTAAGTTCTCATCAACTGGACTTTTCCAGCGGCATAATTAGATACATAACCATATGATTTCTCCAACAGGACCGAGTCGGTATTTATTTCAACAACAGTCGTCAATGGTAGAGAGCTGGATCCAGGCCTGTCACTAATGGCATGCCATCGAAGTGAAACATTCCAGCTGACACACACTCCCCCTTTGTTCGATTGCACAATTTTTGACGAATACCAGCTTTGAAGTGTTCGCGATCACTGGCTACTAGGGGTCAGATGGACTGCACTCTCGCTCCAGCTGGCTGAAGATGAATGGGTTTGTGGCCTTGCATACATTGCTCTACCTTTCCCATCGGACTCGCCTGATCACTTCCCGCCAATTTCATTGTTTTTAACGGTGTCTTTATCTGACTTTCATATTGACAAACCATCGAGCAGACTACTGGCGAATCGTAGCAGTGTTGAACGTTACACTCTGAACTGAAAATATCAAGAGGGCTTAATAAAGCATATGATATACATCTAATTTATTCAAACCTTTGCAGTAGCCTTCAAAATGAAAGAGAATTACCCCTTGATTATTTTTCTCCTGCTTCGGGCTAATGTAATTCTAAACTTTCAGCCCATATACCGTCTCTAGCCATTTCCAAAGCTGATCTTCACTACATGGTACCTTTCCGAATAAATTTTCTATGCTTAGTTAGTGAATTAATAAACAATAAAATGGCAATTTAATTTAAAATTTTCCTTGAATGCATAAAATGCTCATGAGTTGCCTTCCAACCATCTGAACTGGCCTTCCCGAACACAACTTATTTGCCATGATGTCAGTCCCCAAAAAGCAACAAAACAATCTTCCTGCAGAACCTAGTGTTGTATGCAGTGCAGGCTGCAAGACATGCCATTGTCCCTTCCACTCTCTACTTGGAATGTAAGACCAGCCTGGGGTGACAAGGGCCACAATTAGCAGGAGGATTTGTCTGGCGGGAATACCTTGACCCCATGCGGTCAGCCAAAGTGGGACGTACCCCTACTGTAACAAGGGACAAAGAGAATGGACTGAATGACCGCAGATAGGACAGAGATAAAAATGTTTAGTAAAAAGTGTTCAAGTTATTTTCAGGCGGGGCACTCATTTTGTATTGTGATTTTGAGGAATACGTGATCAGAGTTGGAATTTGAAGTTCAAATAATGTGACAAATGTTGGTTCATAAAATGGGAGATATTTGTGTAATTTAAACAAAAGATGTCGCTGCGATGTTTATCTTTTATCATGCCATGATTACACAAATGCTTTCTCGGTCAGTTTCCAACGAATCACTAGCCTCGTGTGTAGTTTCCTTGTCACGTAAATGATAGCCTGAAACTCTGGAAACATATGTAAAATAACCATGCCAAGTTTGGCTGTGGAACTAGCAAAATTCTGATTAATTGTAAATTTTATGTGGATGTGATTGTCCCATGTTAAGAAATACATGTAAGTAGGAAGCTGATGACTTTTGCAATATGTAAATGTGTTTTCTATTTGAGCATACATGCAAGTTATTCTAACCTCTCTGTTCGCAAATCAGAAAGAAAAACAAAACATTGGCATTTACAGTGCAGTTTAATTTGCCGCATGCTTGCAGCATGCTTGCTACAAGCATGTTGTACACTTGGTGCATGCTTCCAGGCAAGATTCAAACAAGCTTGCAGGTATTAAAGCTTGCTGCACACTTGATGGCAAGCTACATGTAGCTATAAAAAATGCATGTATGCACGCTTCTGGGCAAGCTTGCCTGCAAGCTTGCAGGCAGCTTGCCAGATTTTCCGTAAGGGAAATCTTGCCCATTATCCATGGCATTAGGCATATTGTCCCGCCCATCCTGCACATCATGTTTGGGCTTGTGAGGTTTTAAAGAAGCATAGAGGAGTTATGTAGATCGAAGGATAAGGGACTCTATTAGACGATGACCAGCAACTGAATGAGGAATGGGAAAGTCCATCTATTGCTGCTGCAGAGAGCGAACGAGAATACATGGGGATTTACCATTTTCTATCGCAAGCAATAAAGCCCGCGTGATATTAGCACATTACGTAAGAGTGCCAAGGTAGAAAGCACACGGAGAGGGTGTGGTCGCCATTGATCGTTTTCAGCACAGCTACGCCGGACGTGCTTTTCTCTGTTTCTCCGTGTCCTGCACGATGTCTGAGGCCAGCGACGCACAGATTTCCGATACTGATGTACAATGTGCCCAAGGTCCTCAACAGCCCCTGTCCTTGACCGCCAGGGACGTCTCAGCTATAGTGAAAGCAGGAGTATCTGAGGCCCTCGGTTCTTTCCAGTCGCACTTCGACAAGGTTATAGCCGAACGTAAGCTCGAAAGCGAAAAGGCGCTGCAGCAAGTTCAGTCCCTGAAGCGAGCGAGTGAGTTACAATTTCGTTTCAAAGGTAACCGTACGCAATTCGAGTTCAACGAGAAAATAGCTCAAAGCATCGAAGCCGCTAAAAAATTGTTTCAGGAGAATTCCTCAGCTGCCGCTCAGGAATCCCTTACAGACGCGGTTGCAGAATTGCGTAAGAGAAACAAACTCATCCGTCTTGCAGACAAGTCAGAGGCAGGTGGGTTGGCCTTTCGTCTGTCCGTTGGTATGTTTGTCATGTTCAGCTTTGCCCTAACATGCACACATTTACATAATTTTCAGTTCTACACCTTCATGAGCAGTACGCAGAGAGAGGCGGAACACGCCAAAATACATGTCCCTTCTATTTTGTCCTTTTTTCTTTTGCGGGCGGTCTTAACACTGCTGATTGTTTCGACCAGAGTAGGCCAAACAGGGGCGATTTCCGCACTTTCCATTCAGGGTCCTGTTCGCGCCATTTTAGTAATCAGTTTATCATTTCTGGTCATTTGATGTTCAATTGCGGTTTTGTTCTCCAGGTTGGGCTGCTGTCGATGAATACGTCAGTGATGAGTTGGCAGATGACTCAGAAGATGAAAAGCGAATCCGCTCGGCTCAATCTCGGGCCTTGGCCAAACGCAAGAGAGCCAGGGCCTCATCTAACCCGAAGTCGGCCCAAGAGAAAAAGCGCCTGGCTTCAGCATCACCGGCTACTCCAGATAGTCTTTTTCGCAACTATAGTGGCCAGTATAGATCGACGACTCGTCCCCCATACGGCGCCAGCTTTGTGTCAGCAGCAAGATCCTCCGACATCTGCTTCAGATGCGGAAAAACGGGCCATTGGAGGAAAGACTGCGCTGGCATCCAATCCAGTGGCACCAAAGACGTCAGTCCCTGGTAGACCAACGACAGCAGAAGACACAGGGTACTTGGAGCGGAGGACAGATCCTCAGTACGATGAGTTCTATTTAGACAACTATTATGATTACGAACAGGGTGTTGCGGAACCAGAGTTAAGAGGACGTATACACTCGTGTATTACTTTTTGGGAGGAAATTGACACTTATCCAGAGGTGCTGGACGTAATCCGTACGGGGTACAAGATTCCTTTCATAAACACACCCCCTACAAAGTAACTTAAGAACAATCGTTCTGCAATCAGTCATTCTGAGTTTGTATTGGAGGCCATAGAGGAACTTCTGATGAAGAACCTTATTTCGGAGTTCAATTCCCCGCCACAGGTCGTGAACCCCTTAACCGTTTCGGTACTAAGTTCCGGCAAGAAAAGGTTGATTTTAGATCTGCGATACGTGAACCAATTTGTCTGGAAAGACAAGGTTAAGTTTGAAGACTGGAACGAAGCATTGGGTTATTTTAGAATGGGAGATTTTTTGTTTTCGTTTGATTTAAAATCTGGCTATCATCATATTGAAATATTTAGCCAGCATGTACAGTACCTTGGTTTCGTGTGGGACCTGCACGGAACCACTAGATACTTTGCCTTCAACGTTTTGCCTTTTGGTTTAACTACTGCTCCCTACATTTTTACTAAAGTAATTCGACCCTTGGTGGCCCACTGGAGACGCAGAGGTATGTATGTAGTGGTTTATCTGGATGATGGATGGGGGAGAGCGGCTACGCTTGCTGATTGTGCCGCTGCTTCCGCCATGGTCAAGGCTGACTTGATTTCTGCGGGGCTCGTTCCCAACAGGGAAAAATCTATATGGTCCCCTACGCAGAAACTGACCTGGTTGGGGTTGATCTGGAACGCTCAAGATGGTTCCATCCAAGCCACAGACAAAAGAGTAAAGGACACTTTGGCTTCGCTTCAAGCGGCAATTGACGGCCTCCCACATGTGACTGCCAGAAAATTAGCGTCTGTGGCAGGGAAGATTATGTCTTTTTCTTGTGTAATTGGGAACATATCACAGCTCAAGTCACGGTATTTACACATGGAGATTGTTAATAGGAAACACTGGGATTATGAATTCTCTCTCCCTCCATGCAGTAAAGCGATTGAAGAGTTATTTTTTTTGGAAATCCGAGTTGCCGATACTTAACAAGCGTGTATTGTCTGAATATTCTCTCCCCCAGGTTTTGGTCTATACAGATGCAAGCCAGTCAGGCTGTGGCGCGTGGACTATGGATTCCCAGAAGATGGAATTCCAACAAAACTGGTCAGTTGCAGAGAGAGGTAAAAGTTCCACATGGCGTGAGCTAAAAAGGGGCATCCCTTGCTATACGAGCGTTTGCTCCAGCTTTAAGGGGCAAAGCCGTGCATTTGCGTACGGACAATACAGGAGTGGTTGCCATAGTGCACAAAGGGAGCATGGTACCCGAGCTACAAGAGCTGAGTATGGATATGTTCTATTCCTGTAGACTCAACAACATAGACTTGAAAGTCGAGTGGATCCCTCGTCGGGATAATACCGACGCAGATTATCTCAGTAGACAGGTTGACCTCGACGATTGGGGCGTGTCGCAAGGGTTTTTCAGTTTTATGGACAGAATGTGGGGCCCGCATACTGTAGACAGATTCGCAAATGAGTACAATGCCAAACTGTCAAACTTTAATTCCAAGCACTGGAGTCCGAATGCTAGTCATGTTGACGCTTTCACCACAGACTGGAGCAAAGACAATAACTGGCTTGTGCCGCCTATAGATTTAGTTTGCAAGGCCCTCCAACACCTAAAAGTATGCAAAGCCAAGGCTACCTTGGTAGTCCCTGCATGGCCTTCAGCCGTGTTTTGGCCATACATATCTTCGGGCGACAGCCCTTTTCATGGCCTGATTATTGAGGGCATTAGAGTTAGCGATCCAACCAACATTTTCGTACAGGGGAAAAATGCCAACTCTGTCTTCGGCACCTCCAGAATGGTTAGTCCAGTGCTTTGTCTTAGGTTGCAAGGTTGAACGAATCGCTCGCCACTGGTCGCTCGGTCGTACCACTTGGTTTGTATTTTGCCGCTTGGCTTAAGAGAGTAATAAATCCGCTTGGTGGCTCTCGTTGGGTCGGTTGACCCCATAGTGCACCCAATACATCAGAATCCATGATAGCCGCTTGGCGGGGTTCATTTCCTGAATGAAAACCTTCGGTTTATTCAGTGTACGTTTTCTTGCGACTCCTTTTTTCTTTCAGAGGTGACGACCTTGCGAAGGTGTTACAGGATGTGTTAACGGCCTCAAGAGCAGTCAGCACGACACAAAAGTACAAAAGCTGTTTCCATGATTGGCAGTCTTGGTGTGACGCACACGGCATTAAGGCTCTTCCAGCTAACGCAGAAGATATTGCAAGGTTTTTTGTCGACTTATTTAAACGTAATGTACCGTTTTCTAGAATACAAGGAATATTTTACAGCATTAAGTGGTATCATGATTGTAACCCCAAAGTAACAAGGAATCCCTGCGACTCTAAATTCCTTAAGTTAACTTTGGAAGGTTTTAAGCGAATCATGGCCAAGCCCGTATCCAGGAAGGAGCCCGTCACAGTGGACATGTTGAACAAAATTGTTGTCAAGTTCGGATCATCAGATAATCTAATGCATGTTCGCCTCTGTACCATGTGTTTAATTTCTTTCGCCAGTTTTCTTAGGAACGACGAACTCTCTAATATCAGGGAATGCGACTTGGATATCCACTCTTCCTTTGTCCGAATATTTATTCTTAAGAGCAAGACTGATCAGTATAAAGATGGTTCCTGGGTTTACATTGCGAAGACTGGGACAGTTACATGTCCGGTTTCGATGTTGTTGAAGTACATCGAGTTAGCCAAGATCCATGAATTTTCGGAGCAATTCCTTTTTCGACCTGTTGTGTTTTCCAGATCTACCCAGACTTACAAATTGCGAAGTGGTCATATTTCTTATACTAGATGTAGAGAGATGTTTCGAGATGCGTTGCAAGAAGTCGGCGAAGACCCGGCAAGGTTCGGTCTTCATAGTTTACGCTCAGGAGGAGCCACGGCAGCCGCTTCTATGGGAGTCCCCGACAGGCTGTTCAAGAAGCACGGTCGGTGGAAGACCGACCAGTCTAAGGATGGCTATGTAAAAGAGTCCCTGAAGGATCGACTTACTGTTTCACTTAATCTCGGTTTATAAGTATTTCCATTGTAGGCCTATTCTTACGGATTCCGATTTGTCAACGTTGCCGTTAGTCTCTTGAAAACATGAAGACCCTGAGAACATTGCTACCGTGTGTACAACAACACTTTATTTGATAGTTCTCTGTGAATAATTAAAGAATTTAATTGGCAGGAAATTTGTTGGAGTCGAAGTTTGTGAATGACTTCCCCGTTCTTTGTCACTTGATAAGGCAGACCTGTAGCTGGAGCTGTTCGCCCGTAGCTCGTCGCCGAAGAACGATGTTACCCAAGTTGTTGCATACCACATGTTCTTTCTCTTACAGGTTGGGGGGGGCAGAGTAGGCGAGGTGGCGCGATAGAAAATTATTTATTCGAGGTTGAGTTTCGAATTAGCGAATAATTACCATTTTCTATCGCAAGCAATAAAGCCCGCGTGATATTAGCATATTACGTAAGAGTGCCGAGGTAGAAAGCACACGGAGAGGTGTGGTCGCCATTGATCGTTTTCAGCACAGCTACGCTGGACGTTAAAAAAAAAAAAAAAAAGCCCGGCGAGACGAGGCAGGACAGTGATTATCTCACTAGTTCGAGTTTTGTCATGCCATTCCCATGCCCGCATATTCTACATTTCCCCTGATAATTCTATTCCTAGCGTTTAGGGTGACGATACGCCACCACGTGGTCGATTGACTTTTTCGCATGGTTCCCTATATAACCATTTGCCTTGTTGCTATTCACGTACTCCTCCAGATCTACCAACCTTTCGGTCTAACGAGGTGCAAGGTAACACTTGGTCAGTTGGTTTCATCAGCGACAGGTATGTGCCGTACGTCATCGATAACTGTCCGCCCGTAGCTCGTCGCCGAAGAACGATGTTACCCAAGTTGTTGCATACCACATGTTCTTTCTCTTACAGGTTGGGGGGGGCAGAGTAGGCGAGGTGGCGCGATAGAAAATTATTTATTCGAGGTTGAGTTTCGAATTAGCGAATAAGAAAAGTGACCTAGGGTATGAGACTAAGTTATTGAAGGCTTTTGAGAAGGTTCAGAAAGGGAGGGCCCAAGCGAATGAGGAGCCATGTTCCTTGCCTGCATGTGCTACATCTGTGCGGGAAGATATTGTAGATGGAGATAGCTTGGGTTCAGTGTGATGTTTGTGGCATAGATGAAAGCTCTAGATGGTTTCACACTGCTTGTTTTAGGATGAAAGAGAAGGATGTTGAAAGAGATGAGTGTTTTTAATGCCCCCTTTGTGCTAGAGAAGTAAAGGGTGTTAATGATGTGGTAGACAAACAGACTGAAATTGTAAAACACATCACGGTTTACTTAAAGATTTGAAGACTAAACGAGACAAAACCAAAGGGGATGTAGACAAAATATTTGCCAGATTAAACTCGCACATGGGTCCACTAGAAAAGGAGCTTGGTAGGATAGTTGAAGATGAGCTTGGTGTACAGGCATATCACTCTCAGTGTTTCGTCGCAAACCATTGCAAAAGAGTACTAGACCAACCGGAGAAATTAATGGCTCTGTTGGATGGGTGTCCAGAGTACCAAATGTATTCAGAGCTTTTCAGACCATCAAGGGATATTTTCCATTCACAAATGGCTCATTTTTAAGTAAAGAAAGGGGGAATTTTGTAAAATGTGTTGGGACTTGGGGAAGTGGTTCCCCGAATCAGTTCCAGAGGAGCGTATTCCCCACGAACTCCACTTTCTGATTTGCCACGTCCCAGAATGTGCAATGATGTGGCACACTGTAGGCCTGCTCAGTGAGCAGGGCATTTAGAGCCGACATTCCCAGGTGAATGCCGACGAACATGTGTATAGTTGCATTAGAAATGAAACAACTAGAATTAGGTTAGTTAATGTCCAACATGGGCAAAGGATGCTGGCAGACAAGTCAAATCTTACCACTAAAAGTAGAATTTGTATGTTTGAAGGATGCACAGGGAGATACAAAGTCATTGATGGTGTAAAAAATGTCAAGTGTGTCTCCGAGAAGCAGTGTCCACCTTTCCCTGAACAAACTATAAACACGAAGAAAAAAAAATTGTAGAAAACTGTTTGATTTCAACTTTAGGTACATGTAGTATTATTTATTATAGGGACACCCCGTATTACAAAATTTCCAACAAATGGCTTCACTTTTTGAGGCATTTGTTGAAATGTACATCCTATTCCTCAATCATTCATTGCAGCTGACATTTTGTGATATAATAAAAACTAAATTATTTTGCATTTACCAAAGAAATAAATGAATTTTGTATTAAACAGCTTCCCGAGTTTCTCATACTGGGTGCTGCTGTCTTGCCAATCGATACTTGTCAGTATTCCACAGTGAGCTTTGTAAGTTTTTGAAATATGGGATACTAGGTTCTATTTAGTGCCAAAATCTTGACCTTTACAGCAACACACAAGTATACATTCTTTTAATGTAAGTTCCATGCGGGTTCAGGTCTATTTGTTGTTTTGTTTATTCATGAACATGTACATGTATTAAGGACGTCAAGAGCTTGTTACAATTTTTATTCCTTAACTGAGCTGAGTATTAGGCTTGAAAATAAAGTACCAAACTTAAGAATAATGCAGAGATATTTGTTTGTGAAGAAGTTGTATTCTTCCCATTCCTTTCTTTTTTTAAGTGTTATGAATTTTTCATAAATTGTTCTGGTTACAAATGTACATGTATTAATAGTTCCCGTTGATCAATTTTAATGGTGAGTTTTCTGGAGTGAAAGTTGAATCACGTTACATTCCAACATATGTAGGTGTGCATGATGGCATGTAGAGGTGCACCGAGCATCAAGAAAATTGTACCCAACTCTGAATGCTAAGCTGGCCTCCCTCATCAAGACAGCTGCAATAATAAAAGGGGGACCAAATTTGGATTTAGATAGCAAAACTCTCTGGAGGCAATGCAAAAAAAGGAAGGACGCCCGAAGAGCATCAGGGAGAGGAGGCAGAAGCCATTATAGGGTACACAGATAAAAGCTAATAAAGACCTGGTAAACTACTGTAAAAACCTCAATAAATCAAATAAATCAAACTTTAAGGCAACGTCAGAACTCTTAGTTAAGTCAGGGGTACATACCTTTGTGCTTTTACAGCAAGGAATGGATTCTTTTTTTACATGAGTTATCAGAGTACTTGCTGTGGTTTATTTCCCAAAGACATTTGCTCAAAAAAGCCGACATTTTTAACACTTATTACTGTTAAACCATGCTTCTCATATCTTTTGCTTCTTAAGAAACACATATTTTGTGAATGGAAAGCCCAAGTCTTACTGATAAATATATGCATGCGTGTATGATTTTAAAACACGTGTTGCTGTGAAATTATTTTGCCATGGGCTTTCCGAATACTGGCCAGATTCTTGTACTTCATATTTCTGACACTACTACCCGGTATGTTATTACCACCTAATATTGCCAATATTTCTATGAGGATTCCCCATGGTAATATTACTAAATGGTAACATTGTTAAAATAATAATCCGGTGGTTATAACAATACCAGAAATACATGTATACTGGTTAAAGTCCATGTGGTTATATCAGTGAAAGGAGCAATATCCGGTACGTGTAGTAACAACAGCAATACAAGAAATATCAGTTACATTATTCCTTGTAATATTGGGAAAAGGTGAAAATCGGTGGCAATGACAGCAAAGCCAGAAATATGGGTTACATTATCCATGGTACTATCGGTAAAATGAGTGATGCATTGGGTGTTCAATACATGAACTTCCATGAAACTGCACAGAGAAATTATTTTGCTCATTGGTTTGGAGAAGATAAGCCCAATATGAATATGTATTTAAAACCAATTACAGAGGAGTGCAACAGACTATAATCAAGGATTTATGTGAAAACTGAACAACAGAGAGGTAGTTGCTCCAGTATTTTGCCTTGTTTGCACTGTAGATTCAATTACAAGACCATTGTTGCAGGATTTTATTCAGTCTAATGGGTTCCATTGTTGGTTTGTAAACAGGGGTGATACTGTAGAAAGGTGTGTGAAATATCCTATAGACAGCCGTCGCCTCTACTGCAAGAAGAAAAATAGACAAAACGTGCCAGTACTCTCTAAATGCAAAAGAGTGAAAACTTCACTCTTTCTGCCGAGTGACTTCATATTCACTCGCTTTGGAGTGGAATTTGCTCTACTTCGAGTGAAAACTGTGTTCCAGGTAATCACTCTTTACCGGGTGAGACTCTCCTCCGCTCGATATTTAGAGTGAAATGTGGACTCCATCGGATTTTTGAGCGACCTTATTTCATAAGATGTCAAATGACCACAAACACACATAAAAAAGAAAGAAAAAGGTTTAACAAGTTTTGTTACGTAGTTTAGAAAAGTCTTTGGGTTTTGAACTAATTTGAAAACAAATTTCAAAATCGTGGAATCGCTACACGCAATTAATATGCAATTTTAATTCTGGTACTCATTCATTTTAGTCATAACTTGCGCTTACATGTTTTATGAAATTGGCCCCTGGCCTTCATTGTTCAGACGATCGGTTTCCCGCTCAAACTGTCACTCCACATTGGAGTGACTTTCAAGCAGCCAATCGCTGGCTGATGTGTCTGAAAAGTTACCAATCACAAGTGAGAGTTCGATGTAAGCTAATTTGCATACACTCGACGAGAAACTTCGATGGCCGCCATCTTAACTGCACTGCACTACGTGTGCGCATAATATATAGGCGAGCGCCGCGCGGTATACTGTGCGTACACACGTACATATTACATGTACAGGCGTTGATTTGTCACGTCGCGATGTCACAACTACCACTTGGAGTTGCAGAGACGCTTCGTAAAACGTTTGAGGATGCAGCTCAGGTTCAGAGGATCGAGGGGATATTTCTTGGTAAGTTCAGCAATCAGCATGTCGGTGCATTGGATGGCTTCTTCAGTTTGTGGTTAAACTACAGTCCAGACCCACTTCAACATGTTCAAATGTCTAACTTGGGGTTGGCCGCACCTGCCGGCCGAAGAGGGCTAACGTGCAGGCAAGTGTTAACATTAGAGCAAGGCCTACGCCGCGCGTAAACTGTGCTGGAATGTCGTTGTTTAGACCTTGGTTTTGTGTATTTTGTAGCCTATGTTGCCTTATGTGTAGCGTTTAATCCATTAAAAGAGAACAATTCCGGACCTTTAGTTCAAACACGATGTTGGCCTGAGCCTAGGCCCTAGGCCTATCATGCCTAGGCCTATAGCCTTAATAATTAGGGCCTAAAAATATGGCCTAACAACTGTTGCATTACCTATCATGCCTGCCCTATATAGGCTAACTTGAGTAACGTCAGGCCCTAGGCCTATAGGCTAGTCCAGTGGGCCTGAGTTGCTTGGCCGGGGAAGGGTAGCCATGCACAGATACTAGGCCTACAAGGCTAGTCCTGTATCCTGTACTCCCGTATACCTTGGCCCTATATAGGCCTATAGCCTACTCACATCAATAGCAAAATTGGGAGTGCAGAAAAAAATTCGTAAGTTATGGACCCCATCCTGAAATCTCTTAAGTTAAGAGCCATTAGGCTAACTCACTGAAGGAAATCAGAAATCCACAATTTCGGGACGTCTCGAGCTCTTCCTTTTTGTGAAATTTAGTGTTAGACCTCTATTTCTCGTGTCGATCCCTACTCTGCCATTCATTAATAGGCCTACCATGCCTACTGCAGCAACGTACTCCATGCGCAAGTGCACTTTGATGCTGACCTGTAATTTTTTGGCAGCTGTTTGCAGATTACAAAAAGTGGGTCGGCCGGGTGAGGTTTCAACACTACTACGCGACCCACCTTTTGTAATCCGCAAACAGCTACCGAAGCGGTCAACATTGAAATATATCTGTGCATGCCTGGAATTATTTTCAGAGGGAGTGCATCACTGCAGTACGGTGGGGCAGATAGAGTCAGGACGTGAGAAATACTGAGGCCAAAATTTCACGAAAAAGGAAGGGCTGGAGATGCGCTGAAATAGTGGATTTCTGATTTTCTTGGGTGAGTTAATGCCCTCAGCTTGAGAGACGTGAAGTTCATAAAGAAGTAGGCATGGGCCTGTATGCCCCCAATTTTGCAATAGACGTGATATAGGAATAGAAGTAGACTGGCCCTAGTCTGGGTCTAGGGTAAGGGTAACGTCAGAGACAGTTACGTGACAGGCCTATTATATGCCTAGCCTGTATACAGGTATAGGCCTGGGCCCACACGTAACATTAGGTTATACGCAACACCTTGGGCTATAGGCTGGGAAAATGGCCTTATGCATGCAGTTGGCAACAGATGAAAACAACGGCATACCATGGTAACAGTGCACGAGTACACTAATCAAAGGACATGTACAGTATAAAAGTGTGTTTCGTCCATTTGTTTTTCCATTGAAAAAAAAAGTGGCCTTAACAAAAGCCATGCTGTACTGACGTTGGTGAATATTAAAATCCAATTGATGCTATAAACATGTGGCATTGTAACTTTTAAAACCTAATTCTTTGCACAATTCAGATGGTTCTCCCAAATCACGTCACATTTGGTTTTCCCATGGCACATCACAGAACGATGCAGGTGGTTTTTTCCAACCTAGATCTGCAATTCATTCTTGGATTCTGGCAAAAAAAAATGCACTGAAATTTGTCTGATCAAATGAAATTTGCCCTCTCAAAAAAACAAAAAACAAAACAAAACAAAAAACACCCATACACAGTTTAATTCTGGCATTTGGTTTTGGTCATCACCATGTACATGAACTTGTAATAGACTTTGTTTATGGTGTGTGCAGTGAAGGGGAGAAAGCACAAGAAATATAGACTGGGCCTATATAGGGACCAAAATTGTAAAAAAAAAAAAGAAAACCTGTATCATCTTTCGTTGCACCATTGAACTCCCACATAATTAAAAACAAATTGCATCAGCCCAAATCTTGTCCTTTTTTATTCAACAGTAACATAGGAAGAAAGAACAACTGGACACGTTCGTTTGGAAAAAATAAGCCAGGAGAAGTTGTCACTACTGGTTACTGAACAGAGCTTACAGATATGCCACTCTCATGCTTCAAATGCAAACATCACTTTAAAGATTCAAGAAAGCTTGCCTTACATCTGCGTAACTTTCATTATTTGGGTGACTACAATGACTTAATATGCGGTCAAGAAGGATGTCGACAAACATTTAAATTGGTAAATTCACTTCTTCGTCACATAAAACGCCACCACCAGAATGTTGGAATTGTTGCACCGCCACCTGTTGTCGAAGAACAGGTAGTCAGTGACCTTTCAAGTGAGGAAAGTGATGAAGATGCTGAAGATATGGTTCATGTTGAAGTTGAAGAGATTCCTGATATTAACTGGAATGTGCTTAAACAAAAGGCTGCATCATTCATTTTGCATATGAGAGGACATGCAAGCACCACCCTTACATCTGTTAATGCTTACATAAACACAACGCAATCATTGATGACGGAAAACATAGGAGTTCTGAAAGATCAAGTTTTAAAATTACTAGGTGAAAAAAACGTGGATGTTAATTCAGATGATGTCCAAGAACTTCTGGCAAAATTTGACCTGGTTTCAAATCCATTTGAAGGGTTAGAAACAGTTGACCAACAAAACAAATTCTTCCTGGAACACTGTCAGTTAGTTCCCTCAAAAGCCATAGCTCTTGGAACCAGGTATGACCAGTTTGTAGATAAAAATACTGGCACTGTACAACAAAAACTTGTAACAGAGACATTTCAATATGTATCAGTAATACAAAGATTAACAGCCATTCTGTCATCTCCGTCACTTCGAGCTTTGTTAGAAAGTGAGGAGACTACTGAAGAAGGATTTCTGGCTTCCCATAAGGATGGACAACAGTTTATTGAACAAGGAGGGTTTGATGGCCACCCAGACACATTAAGGATCCAACTCTATTATGATGATGTAGAGGTAGCAAACCCACTAGGCTCAAAAAGAGTGATTCACAAGTTAGGGTTATTTTATTTCAGTATTGAGAATTTGCCCAAGGTGTACAACAGAGACATGCAGTCTATTCACTTGGTGGCAGTATTTCATTCTCTTGACCTGAAGACATATGGGTTTGAACCAATATTGAAGCAGTTAAAGGATGAACTACATCAGCTTGAGTCAGATATGGGTTGTATGGTTGAAGTGAAAGATTGTGGACCAATGTGCATCCGAGCTGCCCTTACTCGTGTTGTTGGTGACTCTGTTGCAGTGCATGATATTTTCAATTTTCTTAGTCCTTCGGCTAACCATTTTTGCCGGATGTGTCTCTGTTCGAGAGAAACTGCCCAGACACAATTTCTGGAAGAAAAGTTTGAGTTGCGCAATATAGAATCTCATGATAGGCATGCAGATGAAGCAGCTCAACTGCCAAATGGCAATTCTGTCACAGGAGTAAGAGGGAAGTGTTGTTTATATGAGCTCTGTTACTTCCATGTTACAACAAACTGTAATTTTGATGTAATGCACGACATCTTTGAGGGTGTGGCACAATTTGAAGTAAAGCTTGTTCTTAGACAGCTGTTATTAGTAGAAAATGTTATGACAGTGGATCAATTCAATGCACGGGTGAAAAGTTTTGCATATCCATTCATGGAGAGGAAGAACAAACCAAGTGTCAACCTTACAAGACCAGGACTACACAATGAAGGTGATCACAAACTAGGGCAAAAAGCAGCACAGATGGCCTGCCTTCTAAGAATGTTTCCTTTTCTTATTGGAGATCAGGTGCCTGTGGGAAATCGCTACTATGAGTTGATCTTACTATTATTGAGATGTACTGAGATTGTTCTTGCTGTTCCTGTTCGCAAATCCCATGTCTACTATCTGAAACATTTAATTGTTCAGCATCATGCTCATTTCAAAGAATTATTCCCAGACATCAACTTAATCAACAAGCACCACCACATGATACACTATGCAACATGTATTCTAAGAACCGGGCCTTTGGGAAATGCATCGTGCTTCAAATACGAAGCAAAGAATGCTTTCAGCAAGAAGATAGGGCATGTAAATGCAAATTTTAGGAACATTTGCAAGTCAGTTGCCGCCAAGATACAACTTCATCATTGTGCTACATGGCAGAGTGGAATCAGCACAAGATTCAAGTGTTCTAGTGGTGGGACTGTTAGAGTAGAAAACCTTGAAGGTGGTCTGGCTGTACAAGAACTGGGACTGGATATAGCACAAGTGTTTGTTGCCAACGAAGTTGAAATATTTGGAACTGCGTACAGATCAAACTTGTATATCGTTGTTGATGTCTCTGATGATGATGACCATGTGCCTACATTGGGGCTAATTTCGTCTGTGCTAGTGGGATTACATGGTGAACAGGAGGCACATTTCCTGATAAAAAGATGTTCAACTGGAGATTTTGTTCCACACTTACATTCGTACCCAGTGATAGTTCATAATCCCCCTGCATTCAGTATTATCAAGGCTGGTGACCTTCAACATTTTCTCCCGTATTCTGGATTACACACCCTGAGTAAGGAAGATAGCAACACATACATTCAGCTCCGATATATTGCGTATTAATAGGATGGCAGCTAGGAAGAACCATCACCTAACCAAAAAAAGAGGTAAAAATATGAGCATGCAAATATATTTTTTGGTCCAAATCTTAAAAATCTTAAATTTTATTTTCTTGTCCGTGCATGGAAGATTGCCAGCAGGAAGCACATGCATGTATTTTGCATTTAATTTCCATGCAGTTAGAAGACATTTAAAGAATTGTTTCATGCAAAAGGCATTGCCAGCATTGCTGAAGTGCATGCAGTGCCAGCCGGGACACCCATGATCTCACATAATATGCTCTTTAAACATTTAGAAACACTACTAATCGGTTGAAAAACACGTAACACACATGTAGCAAATCATGGTTTTCAATTTGGTAAACAAACTTTGGGAGCTGCAGGAACTGCAAAATTTTAATAAAGCCTTTCATAATTAGGGGGCATATGCACCTTATTGTGTTTGAATATGTTGAAAACACTTGCAAGCTGAATTCATAGGTATCATTCAAAAAACAGCAGGGACAGCTAGAAAAGGGCACACATGTACGTGAATTTTCAGATAGACCGTCCCATTTTAAAATTTTAATCAGTTTAGTTTACTTTCTTTAAAAGTGCATTATGGCAGTCTTAGCTGCCATCAAGGCAAAAGAGGAAATGATATTTGCACACCTAGTTTACTGCGAATAATTTGCAAATACTAATTTTTATTTAGTATTTGTACTGCCCATCTCAATTATTTGACTGGAAATTCGTATTTATTGTATTTTTATTTTTTGTAAGAAAATGGCATTGACAGTGAGGAGGTCATCTCATCAATGACAGAAGAGGACTTCAAAGAATGTGGCTTCACCCTCTTCGGTGAAAGGAGGAAGTTGATGATAGCCCTGAAGAGTGATCGTTTTGGCCAATCTCCACAGACTCTAGTCTCCGGAAGCAGCAGCAGTGCAGCAATTACTGATACATCTAGTGCAACAGTGCCAAATGAAGATGTCAGCAGCCCCAAGTTCTCCTTGAAATTTTGTGGCAATGATCCTAAGGTACATGTATCTGATTTATAGGAGACAATTTTAATAAAAGCACACAAGGTAGTGAGAGATTTTACAATTATTGATCACCCCATTTTATTGTAGATTGACTGGAGTAAAGAAGGCATAACAGAATTTCATATCTGTTGTGCTGAGTGTTAGCAAATCACAGCCAAATAACATTTACAAACTGATTGTTGAAAACTTTTTTACCATTTTGAATTTCCTTTCAGGATTACAACATCAGTGCAATCCTTAGTACTCACAAGAATGGAGGCAAGATTCTTGCTGAGCTCGAAAAAGAAGAAATCGCAACCTCGACAAGAAAGGAGTTGGTACAGATAGTGACAAGTTACCTGACTAATCAGGTTGGGTCACTGTAAGTACTATTTTGCTCTACACAAGTTTTTTCATCTGTATGCTGGTACTTCTACTTCAAGGCAGAAGAATAATTTAGTTATACTCCCAACTTGTGCATGTACATGCAAATGTGTCCTTTGAAAAGCAGATATGTTTGTATGTAAAAAGCTGTGATGTAGCCATGGGGAGGGGGGGTACCCAAGGAGGCACATGTCCCCCTCCCAACGAATTCCCAATGTCCCCCCTCTTCGGTGCCCCCTGCCAGAAAAACAACATACACTATTTAAAGCAGGCACCCCCAATGAAATGCTGATGCTCCCTGGTAAAGATTGGAGCAGGGTTTCCCTGAACAGTCCTGGTTAGGGGAGTATAAAACTTGCGACCCTTTTTATTTGGGGTGTAGTTTACATCAGGTGTTTTTAACTGTTTGAGGTCTTTCTTTTAAATTTTTAACAATCTGCTTTTCAACGCTTGGCTTTTTAAATTTTTAACAGCTATCCACGCAGTTCTCAAAAAGAGGCTTTAGCAAGAGCACTCACCACACAATATCCAAGTCTCAAGGACCTAACACCTGGTAGTGAAGGCCATGTAAGTATGCATTTATTAACTGCACTGTTGCATTTTCATTGTGAGATATTAAGCACTGTTGTCATTTCAGGTTTTTATCTATTTATGGATTTTGGGGCAACCAGACGTTTTTTCATTTCATTTTTTATATCAGAAAGTTCTAAGTGGAGAATAATTAAAGACCAAAACAGGAGCATTTTCTTTTCATATTAATCACATTTTTTTCCACTTTTTAAAAATTATTCATTCAGTTGCACCTTGTTGAGTATTTTTGATCATTTTTGACACACTCATAAATGCTAATTTTCAGCTAATCGCAGTGTTGTAAGACTGCTTGTATATCTCTCTCAGAAAAATTGTGAAAACAGCTAGACTGTAAGACAAAAAGTTGCATATTCAGGAATTGACTATGGTTTGTGATTTAGCCCTTTTTTCTCCCTTTTGGGTGAAAACAGCTAAAAGTACAAACTCCCTCATTAGACATGTTATATTGCTATCACATATCACTCTTGTCACTGTCAAACGCGAATAAGGTGTTAATCATTCTGTTCATGAATTAAGGAGCTTTACTACAGCAATGGGAAAGGCTTTATAGAATACCGTCTCAAGACAATTCGAGTCAGCCTTGGTAACCACAGAGCCAGTTCGTCAGTGGAGCAGAAAGATCCTGTCAGGAAGAAGCCAAAAATGCAGCAGAGCAGTGGCATTAACCCAACAACTGAAGTGCTAGAGCAGGTGGGATAATAGAGTTTTAGTAGCATATGACAGAAGCAACACTAGCTGCAGCATCAACAGCTGAAGAAAAGAATGGAACACTTTGAAACACTGCTGGCAGCAGACATATATTGGTCCTTGTTGACAGTCTTGGGCATGCTCAGAACTGCGTGCCTGCTAAGAACTAGCTAGTAAAAGGGAACGGTTGGTTTGCTGCCACCATTAGTGTTTCAAAATCTTCGCATGTTGGGTCTTTCTTTCATAGTCTTCCATGTCAACATTACATCAGTATCCAGGGAAACTGCAATTTAGTACTTAATATCTTAAAATTTTCTCAATGAAGCATGGGAATTGGAAATTGTATCACATTTGTATAACTGCAGTAACAGCTGCAAGTATACCCAGTAAAGATCGAGTTTAAGGAGCTATAGGCAGTGCGCAAAATACAAAATAAATTAGACACACTGGTAACTCCATGCATGGATTGACAAATCAGAACTGAGGATTCAATTTGGCTTGAACATGATAGGCATTGTATGCAAATTATATTTATGCTGCTTTACAATGAACTTGTATTTCCAGATGGAGTGGCTGAAGTACCATCCACCAACCAGGGAAAATATGAGCACCATCATCAAATACCTGAAGGAGACCTTTGCTTACCGTAGAGCACTGATAGACCAAGACAGCCCATCAATAACCAGCATCATCAACACCATCCCCAGATTCAGGGACACACCTGAGCTAGTGAGTATTGCATGCAATAGCATAACTTATGGTTAAAATGTGGTTTTAAAAGTAGGTGCAAGGGAGTGCAAAAAAGAAATGTTTCTTGAGCTTTGAGGGTGAATTCACCCAAATTGCAAAAATTTGCCAGTCAAGAAACATTTTGAGGCATGTAGGTAAATCGTTATTGCTTGTGACTTATGAACAAGGCCCATGGAAAATTTGAATCAAACTGGAGGCTACTTGTGACCTTGAGGAAGTTACTTCCCTCCAAGCTTTTTAAATGAAGGCATCATGGAAAATCAGAAGGTTTAAGAATTGTTAAAAATTTCAACAAAATTTTAAAAAAGTGTGCATGGTTATCTTCAATGACCCCAACTTGACAAGTTGTGTTAAGTGGAAGACGTGAGAGTCAGTCAACAAAAAAAGACTCTTCATGCACATGGTTCATAAATGCAACTGGAAACAAGTTTTCATGCAGTCCAAAGCCTACTATGCAATTTGTTACATTCTGTGTGATGTTTCAGATCAACACTGAGTTTGAACTGCTTCATCGTGGAAGTGGGAGCAACCTGCTCATCAAATGGCAACCTTACTACGCACCAAAGCTCTTAAAGTTGATGTCTGGGTGTGGAGATGATAAATTTGCAAGTACATAAAAATAAATTCTTCCTAATGCAAATGAAGATAAAGAGCTTTCTTTTTAAGTTGGGGTTGGGTACTGTTCCAAAGTTGGGGGGAGGTTCAAACCTCTAGGGTGTCACATTCCGGGTGTCACATTCCTGTCAATGTAAATTATCATAATAATGTATGAAAACTGTGTTTTTGTTAATGGGGACACATGGATGTTGGCATGAAAATTAAATTACATATGTTCAAAGTAATGATTCTAAAATGGCCGCAAAGAATTTCTTTAAAATTTTTTATCAGCATTTGCCCTTTTTTTGGGGGGGGTATGGTAGAGGCACACTGCAGCCATTTGTATGGGAGGAGGGGTAGGATGCACATGCCTTCCGAGTCCCCGTTGCAGCTGCTCCCCATTTAAAAATTTGCACTGCACTATTTAAAAGAGCTTTTTAACTAATTTGCAGTTGATGCCTTCTTAAAACATGTTTTCCCCTGGAGAAGCCCCCAGCCACCCCTTTGACTTATAGTCCTATGCCACTAATTGTCACTTGAAAAGAATTTCTAATAAACTGTTACCAAATGTAATGTGCTAATTTTTGACATAACACTTCAACAGATGACCTCGAGATACTAAAGTTGCTAATGGAGCAGTTCCCGATGGTGTCAACAGGGGGCAAAAAGGGAAAGCTCTGTCATCATTTCTTGTGCAGCATGCCCCCGTAGGTTGTTTGTTCAAGATTATTTGTTATAGTTGCCATAGGGCTATCAAGATGTGAATGGGAGAGATTTCCTTGTGGACAGTCGATCATCACGAGCAGAACCATGTACATGTATATGCAAGCAGTTTCTGCTTTAGAACTGTCCAAAGAACTAATGCAGTGTCAAAGAGAATTAATATATCTGAAAAGAATTTTAGTCAGCAAGTGTTACAGTCTTGCTTTATTAATATTTTATAATTCTCCAAAACATTAGCATTTTAAAAAAGAAAAACCTTTGACACAAAAGATTTCATTACAACCCATTTCATGTAGTATCTCTGATGTGTTTGTTTAAAAACTCCTTATATGTTACAGGTTGGGACAGGTGTTGATACATATGCTCAGCAGAAGGAGTGCGTATATAGCCAGCCATTCATCCTTGCACTTGGGGATATCAGAAACCCAACTGAGTTCTTCATTGTGGTCGACAATCTTACCATTCCAGGGGGATCTTCTGCGTTGGAGGCATTCGACCGCCTTTTCAAGGTTCATTATGTTTTCGCTGTCCATTTTGCAAAGCCACTTCAATCATTCTTCAATTTTTTGAAGGAATAGTCTACAAACTAGATGTGGCTATCAAGCCGAGTGTTAGGGAATTGTATTCCAAGATGGTGAGGGTAGAAGTTGAGTCCTAGACTAGAGGTGGAAATGAAGCTTGAATCAATTTCAGGTATGTACATGTATGGTATATCAAAAACGTTACCAGTATATCAAACGTTACCAGTTTTAATAATTTCTAAAGATATTACTGCATTAATTGGGGAGATGTTTATTGAATTTTAAATTTTTGCCCTTTCCTGTGTATACCTCAACATTGGATACTCAGTGTTTCCCTGATAGCTTACAAAACTCCAAATGTAGGGTGGAAGTTGAACCCACAATCTCCTGTTTACTAGTACAGATGTATCTATCATTCAACCACTGAGCTTGCGGTTGCCACAGTACCTGTTGGCTACAATTTAACTAGTAAGCAGGAGGTCATGGGTACAACTCCCACTTAAGCACTCAAGCTTTCTTTTTAGCCAAAGGGAAACACCGAGCCTAATTTGCTGTGTTGAAGTTTAGATGGGAAAGGGCAATAATCTAAAATTTAAGATTGTTTTAATTCATTGTTCATGAATATATTATCAGACAGTGTTTTTATTCAACTTGATCAAAAACTTTCACATGAAGGAATAGTGCACAAATTTAATGTTGCAATCAAGCTGGAACAATACTCCTAGGTGGTAAGGGGAGAATTGTGGATTCCTAGAAATGTAAATGCAGCTTGAATCCATTTAAAGTACATGTATATCAAGAACAATCAAACGTTACTGGTTTTGATTATTTCTAAAGATGTAACAGCATTAATTGGGGAGATGTTTATTGAATTTTTAATTTTTGCCATTTTCTGTGTATACCTCAACATTGGATACTCAGTGTTTCCCTGATAGCTTACAAAACTCCAAGTGTAGGGTGGAAGTTGAACCCACAATCTCCTGTTTACTAGTACAGATGTATCTATCATTCAACCACTGAGCTTGCGGTTGCCACAGTACCTGTTGGCTACAATTTAACTAGTAAGCAGGAGGTCATGGGTACAACTCCCACTTGAGCACTCAAGCTTTCTTTTTAGCCAAAGGGAAACACCGAGCTTGCTGTGTTGAAGTTTAAATGGGAAAGGCAATAATTTAAAATTAAGATTTTACTTATAAATCTAACAATTTATTGTTAATATTCATTATTCATGAATATATTATCAGACAGTGTTTTTATTCATCTTTATCAGAAACTTTCACATGAGGGAAGAGTGCACAAATTTAATGTTGCCATCAAGCCAAGTGTTATTAGGGAACAGTACTCCTAGCTGGTAAGAGGAGAAGTGGATTCATAGAAATGCAAATGTAATTGCGGAGATGTTTATTGAATTTTTAATTTTTGCCCTTTCCTGTGTTTACCTCAACATTTTGCACATTGGATACTCAGTGTTTCCCTGATAACTTACAAAACTCCAAGTGTAGGGTAAAAGTTGAACCCACAATCTCCTGTTTACTAGTATATACAGATGTGCCTATCATTGAAGCTTTCTTTTTTAGCCAAAGGGAAACACCAAGTATGTTGTCATGTTCAATTTTTAAAGATTACTTTATTGTGAATAATGCATGCTTTTTTAAAGTTAGGATATGCACTTGTACTTTGAATGTTCATCTATCCAGATTTTAAAAATTGAAAATTATACACATAAGTGTTGACCTTCAGATGCGAGTCAATGTTTCTTTTATTTGGATGTCTTGTTTTTAAGGTATTGGCATACAATAATGAATTCACACCCTTTTCAGAGTGAATGCCATGCCTTAAAAGAGTGATAAATTGTGGCTAGTTCACTCTATAAAGAGTGTTGGCATTCACTCTTAAGAGAGTGATATTGGAACCACTCTCGTAAAGACTCGGGCCACTCTTTTTAGAGTGCTTTATTACCACTCTTCGAAAAGTGAACAGTCACTCTTTCTGGAGTGAATTACAGTCACTCTTTTGTTCCACTCGAAAAGGAGTTGTCCGCCATATGGCTCTTTGTAAGAGTGGAGATTTCACTCTTTTCGAGTGGTTTTTCACTCTTTTACATTTAGAGAGTATACTTGCTGAAGAATGTAGAGAAAGTGTGGAGGGAGTAAAAGGAGTGAGCATTCTGTCATTTCTGACCTACTTTAACATATTATTCAATTTTGTTCCAGATTATATACATGCAGTGTGAGAATGCAGTTAGGAATTTTAAGGACTTGCACACCATAGGACTTGGGACTCAGACACCAAGGACTTGGTCTCGCACTCAGACAGCAAGGACTCAGACCTTGACTCGGATGTGATGACTCAACTACAGCACTGGTTACAACCCAGCTGTTTCGCTACAGCTTTATAGGCAAAACCAATATGTGTGCTGGTCACTTCTGTCTGAGCAGTTTGCCAGGTCGGTTTGTTTGGTTTAGTATTGGATAAATAATCTGTGTTTAGTTGTAAATTTGCGAAGTATCCTTCGTAGGTTTAGTTGTCTGCTTTATTCTGCATTTCATTTGCAACTTTGGAAAATATACCGTGTTCAGTCCAGCCCATTCCAGTTATTTGGAAACACAATATCATGGGCAGCAAGAACAAAGCGGCATACTTCCGGCACTGTGGGGTCGAGACCAAGGGGAGGCCTCGTTCGGACCGCATCGCGCCGGCTGCTGTTCCGAGTGAATCTTTGGCTCCCGTCGCAGAGACGACTGCTATGTTATCGGATGAGTCTCTTTCTATACCGTCAGAGCTAACGACTAGTTTCTATCACATCTGCCCCTGATGCCCTGTCCCTTTTGGCTGCGTCTCCCTGATTGTTCATTAGGTTATGTTGCCACTTCGTCGGGCATAGGGGGTGTCAATAGCACACCCCTAACATGTGTTTGCAATGATCTCAGGGGTTTCTCAACACCTTCAGGACACAAGTTGGAATGGGGAATTTGTAGATTTTGCGCCTCTTTTGCGGCCCTGTAACAGTGTCAATAATGCCAGTGACTGCGTGTTTACCATTGGGTCGTTCCATTCCCCAGTACATGTAGTGCAAGGCAAAATTGACCTTGAGTTACATTTGGGTAGGATTGCTGGCCCGTTACCCATTCCACCTTCTTCCAATTTTCATTGTTCTCCAATAGGTTTAGTGCCGAAACAAACCCCTGGTGAGTTCCATTTTAAGTCATAATCTTTTGTCTCCTTTGGGTGATTCAGTTAATGATCATATTGACCCAGCCAGGGCTGTGGTGTCTTATACGGCTTTTGACGGTGCTGTTGAATTTGTTTCTAGTTTGGGTCCCAGAGCCCTTCTGGCCAAATCGGATATAAAACCGGCTTTTCGTTTACTATCTCTTCATCCTTGTATTGTTTTCAGGAAGTAAAATGGAAGATCTTTTGCAGGAACTTGGATTGGAGGAATTCGTGGATACTTTTGTGGCACACAATGTAAGTATTAAAATAATTACAAAAATGGTATACCATTCTGCAATGGTTGGTAAATGGTAGAAACACATGTTGTCTGATCAATGGGAATTGAAATGGTTCTTCCCAGAGTAGCCTAAATGAATCGTAAATTTTGTTGTACTAGAAGTGAGATTTTGCACACAATTGGTTTCAGTTTTGATGCATTACCCACATTCCTTAAGAAGCAAGAGTCGGCATCTATCTATTATTGCCTTTTGGGTTTATAGAAAAGAGTGAGAAAGACATTACAAAATATTACTGTACGAATCTTATCCGTGCAATTCCACTGTGCTTTGATATTAATGGAAGGGGAGGGCTGCATGTCAAATGTTATTTCATATATATTTGTAGATTTATAGATATTACTCTTTGTGTGTAATTTCTCTTGACTGTCAACGCTCACAGAATAACATTGTTTTGTAAGTTTGCGTGAAATTAGTTAACTAATTCTGGTGTTTTAAGTGTTTGTCAAATACAAGTGTATTTTGTGTTTTCATGCATCCTATACTCATGTCAGTCTTCTAGATGCTACACAACTTTCTGAAAGAGACTTTCGAAATCTGGGAGTCTAAAAAATCGGCGATCGGATCGAAATAAAGCAGAGGTGTCGGGAGGAGATAGACAGAATGTATAGTGTTACAGTGTGATTGTGCTGAAGTATGCTTGATATCCTTACGTGAAGGAAAAAAAGTTGTAAGGTTGATATTGTTACTGCTTTTAATATCATGGATTCGTACATTAACAGAAAACAAAAGAGAGTCACCAGCAGTCCAGAGACTAAAAACCATGGTGACCAAGAGAGGGCTGAAGAAGGAGGCCATGAAGACGGTAAAAACGGTGAAGCCTTCAACCCGGCGTATACACGCTGGGTGGAAGCACGAGAAAAGCAGTGGAAAGCTGGAACAAGTTAATGCGAGTTGTGGCGGCGGTTCATATCCCCTTGACTCAGATGTCTCAACCACCATGGAAGGCTTGAAATCAGAAAACTGCAATCTTTTCATTCTGGATGGTAAACATGATGCACAAAATCTGTGCTTCTGAACTTCATCTTGTCAAAAAATCAGTGAACTTTAGAAAATAATCTGCCAAAATAAATAAGGTGTTTACATTTACGAGTTTCTTCAGTGGAAAGTGTGTAAGGTGGTTGAGTTCTGCTCCACTGCTGGCCTTGACAACAAAATCTAACAGGCAGGGTTTTCCTCGGTTCTGTTCTAACAGGGTCCAAACCTGATGCTATTTCTTCATGTGCTGAAGAGATGCAGACATTCGGATTTCAAAAAACTGACCCAGGGTTTGATGTGTGCTCTCTTCACATGTGAAGGGATGGCCGCATCCAGTGTCATGGGGAAGAGGACTGTGGGAGTCCACGCCAATAGGGAAGTGAGGCCAGCACTCCCACAAGAGAAGGTCAGAGCAATAATGTGTGTTAGTTCAGATACAGTTTATTGCACTTAGACGTTCGTCAATAAAATGAAAATATCAATACTTCAGTAGCCTTTGAACAAGCAATTACACAATTATCTCACGGAAGGGGCTGTCATGGTTTTTTCAGTGTGGATTAGATGATTTACCTATTTTGGTTTTGCCTTTACCTAAAAATCAGTACATGTACTTGTAGTCAGTTGATACAATTTGTGTGTAGTTAAACTTGGTAGTGCCCCTTCTGATAAACCAAGGGGGTATAAACCATGGTAGTAATTTTTGCACTGTAATTACTACTCAGGGATTTTCTTATTTTCTAACGTCCAGAAGATGTGAAATGTTTTTGTGTACTTTTAGATTTTCGAGAGAAGCCTGATCCAAATGTGGAAACTATGAACATGTACATTATTTTATTGCAGTTTGGTTGCATGCACACTGTATATGTATAACCAACCCTTAATACAACATGCAAAAAAACGTTTCAGGAACTGTACATGAATGTGCTCTTGAGCCACCAGGGAACAGCAACAACATCATGGGGTGTATGGGAGATACATCATGGGGTGCATGAGAGATTCACTATAGGTCCCATGGAAGAAACACTATGAAATGTATGGGAGGTACACCATGGGTTGAGTGGGGAAATGCCACAGGATATATGGGCTAAACACCATGATATGCATGGGATATGCCATGGTGTGTATGGAAGAAACACCATGGGGAGATACACCATGGGTACATAGCTTAAACACCATGAGGTGTATGGGAATACACCCCGTTTCATTGGATTTATTTATGCATGGGACATTCCATGGGGGACATGGGACCCATGATGTTCATGGTGTCCAAAACCCCATGAAACACATAGGAATTTCCCATGGTGATTCTTCATGGTGAGTTAGCAAGGCGTTCCCATGGCGATCCCTATCTTGGAAGTTAGAAGAAACCAAGCAACATGAGAAGCCTGGAATGTTGCTAGTTATTTTGCTGAAACTTCCTAAAAGGAAGTTTTACTGGAACGAGAAAACACAGAGATGTTGAGCATATTTCTGGAAAGGCTTTGTCAAGTTTTCAGAAAGAATGATATATAATGATATATAATGAGATATATTATATAAAGTATTTTTAGTAGTTGCTAAGAGTGTGTATTTCAGTAAATATTCCTTTTCTAGTATGAACTTTTAGAATTGTGAATGTCATGTTCTCCAAAGCCACTTTATGATAAAACCTGGTAGAGTTTGACCATGCTTGCTATTAAAGTTGCAAGAATGTGGCTGTACATGTGACAGGAAATGGTTCCAGCAGGGGATGATTCCTGTTTGTGAGGGGGAGGGATGGGTGCTAAGGTACATGTAAAAAATCACTTATTTGTAAGAAAATCCACTAGTTATTGATTCTCGAATGTAAACTTTTCTGTTGGGGGGTGGGCATGAAACATGTAAAAATCACACTGGCATACATGTTCATGCACATGAAGTTTGAAGTTAATACTTTGAATATATTTTTTAGTTCTTAGATGCATGTAACTCTGTATATACAATTCCTTTACATAAACATTTCTGTTTGTTGTTAGGGATGCTAAGGTGCCTCAGTACTGGTACATATACAGGAGATTCATGCACATGGAACTTTGATGTTACTTTGTGTCTATGTTACTTGGTGTCTCTGTTTTTTTATTTCTTAGATCAGTTACATTATTTTCACATTACAGAATAGTAGAATTATTTAGAAAAAAAATTAGACTCAATTAAATTTGTGTCTTTGTCTATCTTTGTTTTTATATCATTAACATTATTAATTATAATTACCATTATTAAAAATATTAAACATGGACAAGAAATGATCTAGAGCTATCCGTAAAGCTACAGGAAGTGATAAAAGGCATAAAGGAACAATTGCTGCTAGCAGGAGGGGCACTTGCTGCTGAACCCTCAAGCAGGCAACATCAATAAAACTAAGGACAAACCAAAGCCAAGTGCCGACAAATTACTGTCGATAGTCTGAGCTATAGCAAGTTATACAGGCAGTGGCTGCTAGCTATTGTTTTTCCACGTGGATGAAAACCCACCTAAACGTGAGTGGCATTCTTGTTGATGTTAAAATATTTATATTGTGAAAATTTACTTAGATTGTGATTATAAAGAATTTTTTTGCATAAAGAAACAAACTGGGTGTGGTAGATAAAATGTTGATCTTTCTAAAAGTATGTAAAAATTTCCAAAGGTAAATAAGTCAGTTTGATATTAACTTTTAGATGGCAGAATTCTTGGGGTAAACCCCAAGCCATTTATTTAATCTGATTGGTGAGACCCGCATAAGACGCCTGATCTGAAGTCAGCCCTGGGAACTGATGCGCCAGTTTTGTCACCGTGATTATTGTGACCTCTTTGTGAATTGCAGCAAGACTGAGAACCCACCCTGAATTAGGCAAATCATGTAGGGTAAGTCCTCCGTGCAGGTAGGAGTGTGCCCCCATGCGCGTGAAGTGGGTTATGCCAACTTCCCGCCTCCATGTCGCTGGCCGTGTGCTCTTCGGCCTCACATTTGCAGAATAAATTACAGTCAATCCAAGCCCACCATTGTCCATCAACCCACAATCAGTTAGAGTTGTGGACTGCCCCGCCACATGTGTCAGAAGTGGGATTGACTTCAGATTGCAAATTTTGTCAAAAGCGCTGGAGGTGGGCTATTTGGCTTAAAACAAATCAAATCGTATCAATTTTTGCAGGTCTCCTTCTGATTCAGGGCAGACTCGCGCTGCCCTTGTTCTTCTTCATCCGCTCGTACTTCGATGCTGGCCATGGCTTCCACAGTCAGAGTCCAGAGTGGAAACCAGAAACCTTTGCGATTCACATTGGTGAAAGGCAGACTCTCGCTGCAGTCACCGAGGGGATGCTTCGAGGGAGCCAGTGGTCTTTCTTATACTGAAGATGGAGAGAAAATTGTACTGCCAAGAGTAGACGACCTGATTCTGCCTCCCAATGAAGACTGGCAGGACAAGACATACCAGGTCATAATCCTTGACCCAAAAGAGACGAAGACCCAAGTAGTGGCCCATGTACCCAGTCATGTAGTAATGGCACCCGAGCGTAAAATACCCATCTTCAAAGGCCGAGATGAGTCCAGTGGGAAGTGTGTTCAAGTGGACGAATTCATATCAGCAATTACATTTGCCTTCGACCGTTACAACATGAAAGGAGAGCAAAGGGGCCAGTTCCTCCTCGATTTTTTACGCGGAGGCCCCAAGATCGAGGTGAAGTTACTTTCCGACGGCAAGACAGTCATCAAAGCCTTGGCCTACATGTATCTGCGTTCTTCATATAGAGAGCCACTGACTAGTAGCGAGCTTCTGCGGAAATTCCTGGAACGGCACCAGCAGCGGGGTGAGTCCGTTCGTGAGTTCGGTGTTGACCTCGAGAAACTCTTCCATCGTTTGACGAAGAAGGACCCAGGTCTCTACAAGCAACCCGACGTCATGGTACGAGAACAGTTTGTAGATAGGATCGCAGCAGAGGGGCTACGCCACTCTTGTAGAGACTTGCTTGACCGGAGACCCGCTATAACCTTCAGCGAACTCAAAGATTGGGCAATCAAGAGGGCAGAGCGAGAGCAGGCACATTTCAACATTGCCAATCGGGAAGGAATTACGTCCGCCATTTTGACAACGGAGAATGATCCTGTCAAGAAGTTAGAAGACTAGATGGCAGTTGTCATGACAAAGCTTGATGCCTTGTCCGCTGCAGGTCCTTTGGCGATGACTCCATATTACCCTCCACAACAGCCTCACTATGCATCTCCTCATCCGTTTGGTGCTACGGGCCAACCCAGGGGCCAACCCCGCCCAGCCATGAAGTGGAACTACAGTGCCCCTGATCATCAGACTGGCATGCCCATGATCTCAAGGTGCTACAACTGCGGCCAGCCAGGCCATTTCTCCCGCGACTGTTTGGCTCCCCGGCGCCGATCCCACACCAATTCTCATCAGTACTCCAAGCCACCAAACACTCTGACCCCAACGCGCAAAGATGAGGGCGCTTCTACCCCTGCGGTGGGAAACTAGCTCCCTCCAGTGTTTCGAGCCAGGCAGTGAGAGGGGGGAATGAAGGCTCTTTGGACACCAGGGCAAAGGAATTTGCATTGAAGGCAACGGCTGACTGTTTTACTGTAGATGCGTCATTCAGTGGAATACATGTGCCTTGTCTTCTAGATACAGGGTCAATGGTCACTACGATAACTAAGGATTACTATGAGGAACATTTCAAGGTGTGTGGCATAACACTGAGGGAGGTTCCCAAGTATTTCCAGCTTGTTTCAGCAAACGGTGGGGCAATACCTTACACTGGTATATTCGAAACAGACACTGTAGTGCTCGGGCATGTCATCAAAGCAAGACGGGTGTTAGTTATTGAGTCCGCCAAGGTGTCTGGCTCAACCCCTGGAATCCTGGGAATGAACGTTCTCAAAGAATGTTGGAATGAGTTTGTGACCCCCCATGGACAAATGCACCTGAAGAAGTTGCAACCAAACGACAAACACCAAGTGTGGGAGAGGGCCATGCAGGCAGTGCGTAAAAGGGTAGCGTTCGACTCAAATCAGGATAAGATCAGCAGGGCATATCTCATTCGAGGGCCACCTGTGCTCCTTCCTGCTAAACAGATGGTTATTCTACAGGCCTCAGCCTGTCCCAGCCCCGATAACATGGAATATGTTGCAGTGTTAGAACCTGGGGAGTCATCCAACTTGCCTAGCGGTGTCCAGATCAACAGGTCATTGGTCAGCGTCTGTGAAGGAAAGTTCGCAGTGGGTGTAGCGAATGACACAAATCAGGATCTCCTCTTACAAAGCCACTCTTGCATTGGCACATTATATCATGGGGACCCCATACCCACAGAAAAGGACATAAGGAGCGCAGCAAGAGGCCCAGTCCAGTGCATTGCGCTTCCATTTCTATGTTGGACAAAGAGTCACCACTTCTGTTGAACACCTTTGAGCTGGAAGATCGCTTAACACCTGAGGAAGTGTCCAAGTTTGAACAACTTCACCAGAAGTATAACAGTGTATTCTCCCTGAGGGATGGTGACCTAGGCCACACTGAAACAGTCAGGCATGGCATCGATACAGGCGACACTTCTCTGATAAGACAGAGATATCGCTCTCTCCCACCATCGCAGTACCAAGAAGTAAGGGCACACATCAAAGATCTGCTTGAGAAAGGGGTGATCAGAGAGAGCTCCAGCCCTTGGGCATCCCCCATAGTAGTGGCGCAGAAGAAAGACCAGACCATACGCTTATGTGTGGACTACCGGCGACTAAATAGTGGGACAGTAAGGAGCGCTTTCCCTTTACCACGCATCAACGAGTCCCTGGAGGCCCTTGGTAATGCAAGGTAGTTTAGTATCATGGATCTCACATCGGGCTTCGATCAGGTGGCCATGGAAGAGAGTGACATCCCAAAGACAGCGTTCACAACCCCCTTTGGACTTTGGGAGTACACCCGTATGCCCTTTGGGATGTGTAATAGCCCTGCTACGTTCCAGAGGTTGATGCAGCGATGTTTCGGCGATGAAGCATTGCAGAAGGGGGAAAAAGTTAACCAACCAGTAAAAGTACTGGTTGGTTAACTTTTTCCCCCTTCCTATAATGCATCGACCCAGAATTGTTCTCCTGTGTAACATAATGGACTTGACCAAAAGTGCCACATCAGCAGGGACAGGAAGTTGCCTTCATTGTTTCTCATGCAATGTTCAAGGCAACATCATCTTCATTAAAGTCACAAGCCTCTATTCCTGACTGGTGTATTTCCATTATTTTTACAGGTATGTTGATTTCTCTTTTTATCTTTCATTCCTGTATTATACCTTGTCATAGATATCATTGGAATTGTGTTTTGTTATTTTGGTACTTTATTTTACTAACAAGCGACATGAAGAAATCAGTTGTTTAGTCTTGAGACATTGAGATAGTCAATTCCTTGAGAGTGTGAAGCTTTCTGTAAGAATAACAAGGTTCCCTCCTTGACTAAAGTATTCTTTGGAACCTTACTGCATTTTTGCCAAGTTTCTGAAAGATGAGGTTCTAGACAGCTGTGATAGTATGATTTTAATATGATGAATTATGGTTCATATCAAGACAGCTGATTTGTGAAGTTTACTTAATTTAGACCAAGGATTGTTGCAAGGTTTCTTGGATGCCAGAATTAGTTATGTATAAATAGTGATTTTAGTTAAGACTGATTGCTGAACAATCATTTTGTGTTTTAGAGTTAGAAGTTCTTGTACGTTACATGTGTCTTGTGATTTTGCTGTACTACCTTTACTTAGAACAAAGGAACCTTGAGACATGCACATGGGTCAGCCAAGACCATGCTGAGTCCAGTGCATGACTCGTGTTCATTCAGCCAGATATAATCCCGGATTGTTTATCTCAGCCACCTGTGGGAAAGTGCAGTTGGGCTGTGTGATGGTGATATAGACTTATATATGGGCAAGTATGCCAGAGATCAGCATATTGATAATTGCTAAGGCTAGCTAGTATCGATATTGTGTTAGGTTAATAGGTTAGTTCATGGATAGATATCAATATCGCAAGTGTTTTCTAGGCAATCAGAGTTTTGAGGAATTTATCTTTGCATTATGTGTTTTGCCAGAATTTGTACTTACTCAATCATTTCTTCGTTGTTTCTTATGCAATGTTCAAGGCAACATCATCTTCATTAAAGTCACAAGCTTTCCTGTATTCCTGACTGGTGTATTTCCATTATTTTTACAGGACTGCGTATCACATCATATTTTAATGTAACACCTGCACATGTATGCCCTTTCGGTCACACAAGGGTGTAACAACAGCACCACTGCTCACGTACGGTATCTTAAGGGGACATCATATAAGGGGAAGATCAAATAGGGGGAAGAAAGATCACACTCGATGAGGAAGCATGCTTTGCGGTACAAACACTGAAGTCAAAGTTGATGGAAGCTCCAGTCTTGAAGTTTGCTGACTTCTCCCAACCATTCATCGTGGAAACAGATGCAAGCAGCAGAGGACTGGGTGCGGTATTGTCCCAGCAGATCAATGGGTTGAAGTCAGTCATAGCCTATGCTTCACAGTCACTACGTCAAGTTGAGAGAAACGACAAAAACTACTCTGCATTCAAACTGGAGCTCCTGGGTGTATGATTGGCAGTTCGCGAGGCATTTCGTGACTACCTGATGGGAAATAAGTGCATCATCTTCACTGATCAGAACCCCCTCAAGTACTTAGATACTGCAAATCTAAGTGCTACTGAGCTGTGCTGGGTCCAACACTTATCAGCATTCGACTTCAAGTTAGAGTACCAGCCTGGACGGACAAATCAGGCGCCCGATGCACTGTCCTGCGTACACAAGTGCCCCATCGACGAAGTGCCAACATTGACGCCAGTTCCAGACATTGAACTGGTATGGTGTACCATTTGCGCCACCTGTGGATCAGCTGAAGTTCCTACTGAACTTAACCCAGTCCTAGCCCACCAGATCAAGGTAGAAAGTGATGCAGGTTGCCATAGTTTACCAGGTTACTCTGCACAGGTGATGCGTGACCTCCAAGATGAAGACTTCATTATCAGTAGGGTCATCCCTCATGTTCAGAGGGAAAGCCGACCCTCCAGACAAGAGCGAGAAAATGAGCCCAAGGACACTGTCTCCATCCTAAAGCATTGGGGACAGCTCTTCTTCAAAAATGGTGTCCTGTATCGGCATTCAGAACTACAGGGAGACGGTGTGTGTGAGTGCCTGGTGCTGCCAGCACGACTACATGATGACGTTTTGACGCTGTTCCATGATGGTGCAGGTCACTTCGCTGCAAAGAGGACCCTAAAACAACTCCAGCTCCTCTTCTATTGGCCGCAGATGGCAGTCTCCGTTCATACTTGGTGTCACTTGTGTGAGAGGTGCGGTGTCAGTAAACGCCCTAATCGTTCCATCCAGCCCCCCCCCCTTGGGGCATTACGTGCTACAGCGGCCCTTGAAGTGGTCGCTATGGATTTCACTGTGATCGAACAGTCCTCAGACGGATACGATAACATACTCGTGTTGACAGATGTCTTTACAAAGTACTCCTGGGCGGTCCCTACAAGAGATCAGCGTGCAGAAACAGTGGCTAAAATGCTGGTTAAGCATCTCATCATACCATTTGGTGCCCTCTGCGAATACACTCCGATAACGGCAAGTGTGTCGATGCCCAGGTAGTGCAAGAACTCTGCAAGTTGTATGGGATCGGACAGACTCACACGACACCGTACCATCGCCAGGGCAATGGGCAGTGCAAGCACTTTAACAGGACTCTCCACAATCTGCTTGTTGCCCTGCCAGCCCATAAGAAGACGAGATGGACAGATTCTCTTCCCTATTTAGTCACAGTCTACAACAACACTCAACACTCCAGCACCGGTTATGAACCATTTTACCTTATGTTCGGCCGGACAGCACGCCTACCCCAGCACCTTCTACTGGGTGTGGATCGTCCCCAGCTTGGTGGCACGAGTGTAGGCAACTTCGCGAAGAAGCATAGTGAACAGCTTGAGAGGGCACAAGCCATTGCCAGGGCTGCCTTGGACATTAAGGTGGAGGCCAGAGATGCTGCCTGGGAGAAAGACGTGTTTGAGAAATCCCTATGCACCGGAGAATATGTACTAGTTCGAGACAGATCCCACAGAGGAAGAGCAAAAATCCAGGACTTCTGGGGAAAAAAATCCATACATGGTTGTTAGTCGCCCTTTTGCTGGACAACCAGTCTATGTGGTGCGTCATCCCACTGGTCGTCAGAAGGTCCTACATCGCTGTGAGTTGAAACATTGCACCTGGGATGTCGGCTTGCCACCTGATCCGGGAACTGAGAGTGGGAACAGTGATGATGCCTCCTCAAGCAGTTGCGATGGGTGCGGGGTGACTCTTATCCTTCCCTCACAGCCAGGACCACTGCCACGTCAACCGGTACCTGAAGAAACTCCAATACTGCCTAGTGACACTACTCGCGGAGCCACCACCAACGGTAATCACATGGACAATGCTGAGGTGCAGGTTGACCCCTGGTGAATCCGACCAAGCTACCAATGAGGGACTGACCGACGAGTCATCTCTGACCAACCCACATATCTGCCCCCAATGAAAATGTCATCCGGCGGACAACCTGTGACGTACCACCAGGAGATGTGTCGGTGGAACCCCCTAGTGGCCTGACGGGGACAATTGGGACCTCTACAGATGGTCTGCAGGCTGACTCGGAGGCCCCACAGAAACCCAGACGTTCCAAGCGTACAACAAAAGGGAGGCCGCCAAGTAGGACCCAGTTTTCCAATGTTGTACGCCTGTTGACTCAAGTCAAAAACATGATTGTAGATACTGCCAAAATGGACTCTAGTAACTCTGACATGGACTAGTTGATGAAGACTGTCGCAGTTTGCTAAACGTCAGACTTCAAGTATGAACTGTATCAGTAGACTTTCTGTTTTTGCTCATTTTAAGAGGGGGGGCCTCCAGCGCCTGAGGCTACCCAAACATTTGGATCGGTATTATGCATCTCATTTCAAAGTGTTTTCTGGATTCCAGGTGTACTTGCTGATTATACTGGCCATATATACTTGCTCATTGTACTTTACGAGAGTAGCTGTGAATAGAGGCTTTAAAGTTTCTTTCTGTAAATTGGGTGCACACTTGACCCGCGTTTAAAAGGTGTTACATTACCATTTTCACTTGTTAGATTTACTAAGTGTTTTCCAGTTAAGTGTTTTGACTTCCGGTATCTAAGGATTGCTGTGTCATTGGGACGACGACATTTAAGTGTGGGAGAGATGTAGGGGTGACGTTGAGCAGCGGTATACGGCTTAGGCAGATCATGTAGGGTAAGTCCTCCGTGCAGGGCGGAGTGCGCCCCCACGCGTGTGAAGTGGGTTATGCCAACTTCCCGCCTCCGTGTCGCTGGCCGTGTGCTCTTCGACCTCACATTTCCAGAATAAATTACAGTCAATCCGAACCCACCATTGTCCATCGACCCACGATCAGTTAGGGTTGTGGATTGCCCCCCCACACATTGACCAAGAAAGCTTCCAAGGTTCCAGGAAACATCAGTGCATCGGACGGGAGGGACACTTTAGTCATTCACCCAAAACACTGACAGAATTGTAATTTGGAATATTTACTGGTATATACATGTACTTATCTTTTGGACAGAGATTGTATTAAGTGCTAATTGTGAAACATTATTGTGAGTTCTGTTAGGTGTTAGATTGAAAATCCACACAAAATTGGCAGTGTTGAATGAATCACTGATAAAAATTGAAGTGTGATTATTGGTAATGATATTATAAAGTTGCAGTAAAGAGAAAAAGATTGAAAACTAAGTGTTGGTGAAAACTGCAGCAGAAGTCACCCGGTAAAAAGGTGAACAATTTTAGAACTTAGAAATTATTGAGGTTGTTGTTGTGAAAAAAAGGAAAAAAACCTTTAACCTTTATTAAAATAACTTCTGTGGATTTTAGAAATATATAAATAGGTTAAACTGGTGTAAAACAAAACTGATTTGAAATCGTGCTGTAAATAAGTTACAGAATCTGTGTGGTGGAAAAACAAAATGAATAGATCTTGAAGTAGTGTGTAAAAGTTAAAGGACAAAGAATTGTGGAAAAGGATCTAAGTGAGTGCTGGGATAATCAATTTGAGGCGAAATAAATTGCAGCTTCAAGTAATTTATCACCGCGGGACATTGGAGGCTTTTGTCACGAAGTGGGTCAGTAGTGTTCACTTGCGGTTGCTGGCACGGTGATTTAATGCCTCGAACTAGTTACTCGCGTGACCTTAAAAATGTTAGTAGCACTGGAGAGAGTTACTCACGGTCATTTTTGCTTGAGCAGCCGTGGTGTTTGGTGGGAAAAGAGAAAATCGGTCTGTTTTGCAAAAGCAATTTTGTTAGTTATGCCCCGCGCCAATTCCAAGCGGCGGGCTCCTTCTGGGCCGACAGATGTAGCGAAGCGTGCTCGGGGGCGGCCTCGCAAGTCTTCCCATCAAGATGCGTCGGTGGTCACAGCCCTTGCAGGGTCCAGTGCACTGCAGCTTGCGTCACCTGGTCCGGAAACCACTATATTATCATTGGCTACGGTCGGAATGATTCCAGATGTGAGTGCGATTGTTGAGGCTACCCATGCAACACCAGCGCCCGCGACCATCAGTCGGCCTGGAGGGAGTTCGGCGCAAACTTTGGAGCAGGGTAAGTCCCAAGCCCCGCAACCTTCCAGTTTCACGCCCGTGGTGTCAGGAACTTCAGCTCCAAGCACATTGTCAATTACCTCCTCTTCCGATTTGAATATGGCATTAACTAGCATCTGTGACAATCAACATCTAAAAGACAAAATTTGGAGGGGGGAATATGTACATGTAGAATTCGGAACCTTGTTGAAGTCGTCGCGCGACACAGGCTTGGATAATTCCTTTGACGAGACGCTTTTTACAATTGGGTCCAATGAGTCCCCACTTTGGCAGATTCATCCCCATAAGGAGGCTCCGCGTATTTCGTCTGTCGAGCAGTGCACGTCAGCGTATCTAGTTTTTGCATCTATGTATTTGTTGCGACATCCTACCCATGCTCGTTCGTTACTGAAGTACGTAGACACTATTCGATCCCCAGCATTTCGACATGTGGGATATGGTTGGCGCGAGTACGACATCCAGTTTCGACTGCGCCAGGCACATGTGCCGTCACGCTCTTGGGCAACTATTGATGTCGAACGTTGGCTGGTGCTGCTTGGTGCGCCCATTTCACACCAGCGTAATTTTCGTCCGTACCAGCAACACGAGCGTGCCCCCTCCACTGCCACCAACCCCTGGTCCGATTTCGGCCCTGGTCGGCCCAGTCGCCGGGGTTGGTCAACCTACATGTAACGACTTCAACCGCGGTCAGTGCAATCGCCCATTGTGTCGCTTCGCGCATCGCTGCTCCACCTGCAGGGAATTTGGCCACCCCGCAACCCGTTGTCGGGGAAACTCACAATCTCGTGTCACAGCACGGGTGCCGGCAGCTGGCATCAACCCCGATAAAACTAAGTAGTAAGCTCCCTTTTTTACGGGCTTACACTAATACTCAGGACTCCCACATTTTGCAAGAAGGGTTAGTACCTCTGCTCGTAATTGTGCATTTGCTCGCAAACATCCCAACATTCTGCAGTCAAAAAATGATCATGAAGTTGCTTTGGGTCGCGTTGCTGGCCTGTTTTTGTCCCAGCCTCTTCCTCATTTCCATTGCTCACCTATGGGCCTGGTGCCCAAACAGACTCGGGTGAATTTCGGTTAATCCATAATTTGTCATCCCCTATTTGGCAAATCAGTGAATGATTTCATTGATCCCGCAGACACCACCGTTTCATACACGAGTTTTGATGAGGCGATAACTAGGTTTACCATGCAGTGCCCTAATGGCTAAGTCGGATATTAAGTCAGCCTTTCGTTTACTTTCCGTCCATCCAAGCGATTTCGATTTGCTTGGTTCTTCCCATAACGGCCTATTTTATTTCGATAAATGCATGCCTATGGGCTGTGCTATATCCTGTGTTACGTTCGAGCAGTTCAGTACTTTCCTTGAGTACTGTACTCGTAAGGTGGCCAAATCTCCTAACATTGTGCATTATTTGGATGATTTCCTGCTCGTTGGGGCTAGTCATGCCGAGTGCGCACGTTCCCTCCAATCTTTCAGAGTAGTTTGTCAGCGATTTGGGGTACCCATCGCAAGAAAAAAACGAAGGTCCAGCTACAAACCTCACTTTCCTGGGTTTAGCGATCGATACGGTTGCACGACAGATTCAAATCACGACTGATAAGCAAGTTGCTTTACAAAATATAATTGTGAGTGTGCTCGATCAGAAGAAAATCACGCTGCGCAATCTTCAGTCAGTGGGAATAGGTGGCAGTATTAATGTTTTCAATGGCCGAGTATTCATCAGCCATTAATAAAATAGCAATCACAACTTTTGTGGCAATTCCAACCAAACGACTGCTTCGTGACTGCGTCTTCTTCAGAATTTTTTTCTCCCAACATCGGAAAGAATTTTGAAAATTTCAGCGAATAAATTGGCCTCAAACTGTTGATTTATTAAACATCACTACTGTTTTTTTTTCAAAAATGATTCCTGTGGTTCAGAGCTATTACTGACTGTTAGAAGCTGTAATTTTTCTTCAACTGTTATATGCTTTGCATGATACATGCATTTGTCAATGTGGAAAATTTAAATGAATTAAATGAATAATTAAAATTAAAAGTTTCCTGCAAGAGCAGTTCTAATGCATAGGCTACACTAACTACTCAGACCTCAAATTATAATACAAACATAACTCAAGTCACCATAGATTGTGCACAGCTTTGGAAATAAAATGGCCATGGCATCAATAGTCAAGAAAAAGGTGAAGCGGCAAGCTCCTTGGTGCGTGTGTGCGTGCGTAAATACCTGCAAGTCTGGACCATAGCCAAGAGACACACCTTTCAAAAGAGGACCCACAGGAATCGCGGACGTCCACGATTTTTCTAATATAGTTTTTGGAAGTAAAACGGGCAATAGAGGATGCAATTTTGGTCCCAGTTCAATCGGACTTTAGTCCACGCTTGAATAGAAACTGTCAAGATTTTGTGTGACTTTTTACACGACGACATTGGGCTGTGTGAGAAAATGCTGTCGATTGAAAGAAATCAAAAGAATTACGCCCTCAAGCGGTACAACTGCGGCGCATGACGTCACTGGCGCGAGGGTGACAGCCGGCCACGGCCGGCCACACGCGATCGGTCGCCATTTTTCGTCCACGGTTTTTCGATACACAAATGGACGAATTGGTTGTGCAACTTCAAGAGATTTCCCCACGTGCTCAAGAACATGTCGACGTGAAACAGTCATCGGAGTAGGTATTCTCCTCTTTTCCTATTCTTGCGTAATTTATTAAATAAAACTTCGTTCATCGGGCCATGCAGGCACCACATTTAACGTAGGCCTACGTTATGCGTTCCGAGACTGCGTTTACACGGTTTAGGCCTGTATGAACATGAATATGATGTAGGTTACCTGAATCTGCATCTGTGCTGTGTGAAAACATGGCAGACAACCCTTCTGAGTCGACATGCACTCTTCCAAAAATCATAGTTATTCAGAACTACACATACCCTAGAAAGTTAACTGTCATTGTTTTTCTCACACTAGTATGGATTGTTGTTCTGACAATCTTGTTTTTGTATTTCCAAATCCATGAACATGAAGGTGGTAAGTTGCATGTACCCTAGACAGCTAGAGCTTGCTCTACGTACTGTATACATGTATAACTTAAGTACACTGTACTAAACCATCCACATCCAGGCTTATTCTAGCATAGGCTAATAAATTTTGGAATTAACCTAATCTACCATCTATCTAGAGACTCAGTAACTTAAATCTTTACTTTTAAAATACTGTGCTCCATGGTTAGATTGCGTCACCTGCTGGCTAACTACGGTACTTATGCAATCATTTTGGCTCAACCATGAGAGTAACGTTGAGCGAATATCTGAATTAATTGATTAGTCATGATGATTTTGTCAACTCATTCCACTAATCATGGATTTGCAACTACATGTACTCAATTAATGGCTGAAATGGCACCAACGCGATTTTTATTCACTTTACGCAAGTATCTCAAATGATCAAATAATCATATTTAGTTTATTTGTTTGTTGTTTTGCAACTGTGCGATTAATGGCAACAACGTGAGTAATGCAGTGTGATTAGGTGGTTGTTGAGCAGTGATTACTACACTCAATGCCACACAATGACCCGATAAATGGTATACGGCTTAAACACTGAAGCTTAAATCTTAATCTGTTTTCAAGCACAGTGTTTTATAAAAATTACAGTTAACAGATAGCAGTGGATATTCATGTTTGAAGCCACAAGAGCCCACCTTTTGTCCTCTTTACATGCTGATGTAATTCTTTTTAAGTAATAAGTGTTTTCATTTGTTGTTTTGCTGAGCAGAAATTGGCATGACAGAAATGAACGCAACGAGTGCCACCATGAGGAGATGCTGAAATTTGCTGTGGCCTTGGCACTGTTCAAAACGTAAGACACTAAAAGAAATCAAATTGGTTAAAAGTGCTTGTGCAATTATGACATGTACTGTACATGTAAATATTTTCTTTAAAAGGCCAGTGCATGGAAAACACAAGTACATGTATATTAAAGTTTATTCACATTGGAGAAAAATTGTTTCCCTGTACAATGTTGTAGAAATTCATTTGAGAATGGAAATGTTTGATTTAGTGCCCAAAATCCATTCATCCAATTCTGGTTCAGTGGTTACTGAATTTAAATTTAGAAATATTTGGAGGGGGGGATTGACAGATTGGTTGTTTGGACACAGTTTGCATTACATGCATTTTAAATCACTCTTAGAGGCCAGCTGTTTCTTTGTGTGAAGACACTGTGCTTCTTTTACAGGATAAATACAATACCTGTCGTTTAAATAGTTTTTCCTCAAAAGAAAGAAATTTTGGGTTCTAGCCAAGATGAGATGTCACATCCTGTCCAAGTTCACATAAACACTTCTCCATTTGTTGAAATCAACAGGTGGGATTGTATATTTTGGACCATACAATTTTAATGATCTTTTGTCCAGACAAGTACATTTCCAGATTATTGGTTTTTTTCAGGAAAATGTTCTTTGCTTTTAACTGCTTGTCCAGTAACTGGGGCCACAACAAAAGTTAAACTTTCGAATGCCCTACATATTTTGCTGTTGATGTTGGCTGAAAACATCTTGACTTTTCTATGTTCATTACATCCACGTTCCTCAGGTACCTTTGGCCAACATGGACTTCCTGTAAGGCTAAAAGTTGTCTATGGGGTAAGACGAACATGGAAACAAGAGGCAGCTGTAGTAAAAAAAAAAATGATTGGTGGGTATGGGTACATGTAGAACTGGAGCCAGACAGTGCATGGGAAGGCTTCTATTGTGGCATCCTTTCAAGCTGAGCCAGCCACTTTCTCTGACAGAAGGTGGCAAAATCTTTAAATGGGCCTCTGCTGACTTTCTTTAAACATTCTGCATTGTTTATATAATTTTACTTATTTTGCATCCTACACCAATCAGATGCTTCCTTTATTATGTTTGCATGCATTATTTATGCAAATCATAATGTTAGAAAACATGTTAGAAACAAGCAAAAATTGGTTAGCCCCCTTCAAACTAAGATTAGCTACATGTAGTAGAAAACAACTGTGAAATTCATCCTTTCCTGTTTTTAACCCAACCATGTACCATCAAATTCAGATTCAATCAGGTTTGTATGGGCAGTAAAGGCAGAGCTAAAAAAAATACCCATTGTAAAGCTATGGAAATTTTCTAGAATTGTAAACTATGTTGTTATGAGTCCATTTGAAGAAAATCTTTTGCATTAAAATTCTTTGAATCTAAGTAAAAGTTTGCTCTAACTTTAAGTCACTCCTGTTGTTTTAGAGGGGTCTAAGTCTCCAGCCAGGTACATGTATGTTGCACTTTATCTTTGTTTCCCTGTACTAAAAAGGAAATGACCAGTTTGCTTAAACCTTGAACAATAAGAATTTTCTTTTTTCAAAAAAAAAATGGATTTTCAGCAAGAAAGATGTTTTCCTATGTTTGGTATTCTGCATTAGCACACAACTTATTTTCAAGTTCCACTTTAGCATTTTACTTAGGCATGGGACTTTTATCTAGATTAGCTGTTTCCTAATTTTCTTTGTCACTTTTCTGCCATTTGAATTTGTGAAAAACTGCACAGATTCTTGTTAAGAACCGTCTTTATTTCTTTATTCTTTTATTCACAAGTTGAATAACTATGCACTTGTAATTATGTTATTGCATGGTATCCCTATTTTTGCATGAGAAGTATTGTGAAAATACTCAAAAGCGGTATTGCCAAACATTAAGACTTGAGGTTTTGCTTGGTAGACAGAGATGGTTGGTATATTTGTCATTTGTGGAAGCACTATTCAGAAATCTCTGTTATGACAAGATACATGCTAAGGTTTTTGTAAAGAACTGCTTAGGTGACCTCAATGGCCAGAATACATTAGCTGAAACGTTGAACTTCACCTTAAGGTTCCTTTTAGTACACGTACATGTACCTCTTTAAAACAGATTTCCACTCGGTGCTCTCCACATGTACCTACCTATATCACTTATAATTGGATCTCATGGCCTCGGGTGCTCACCTGTTCAGATGACAAAAACCCTAATCAATGAACGTTCCAATATCATCTAGCTTACAAAATAACATTCATTCTCATTCCTTCAAAATCATCCAAAACCAGCTGGAGAATTTTGGAGATTTAGAAGGGTTAGTAATTGTTGAGGCTTTAATCAAAAGTTGCATTCTTTTTAAGATCGATGTATCTCTCTTAACAACATTTTCAAAAATTGTTTTGAGTGAATTCAAACACCTTTTTGGGGAAACAAGGTTCATATTTCCGATTTTTACCTTGAAAATGATGGTACTGAAACTAGTCTCAGTCTAAAGACCTCTTTTTGTTGGCCGTTAGTCTCGTTTTTGATATCCTGTTGCTTTGGTCTTGCTTCATTTTGTAAATTTCTGCTTTTCAGGCACACTGCTCAATATTTTGGATGCTCATTCACCTTCGTTTGGCGTACCATTTCGTGCCTTTGGGATACATGTGGTCCACAAGTCTTTAGCCATACTTATTTGATGGAATAATTACGTTACATGTACATGTACATGCACATCTTGCCCACGCCATATGTAGTACATGTAGGTTATGAAACATAACAGAAAATTAATGTAAGCATATGCACACTGAAAATGAAGTTCCTCCAATCTAAGAACTACTTCATAACCTTCAACCTTTGAGTATTGATCTCAGAGCATGTATTTTTTATATCCAGCTTGTTACATCAGTGACCTTAGGTGAGACCAAGTTTATAAGCACATTTATTAAAATGGAAATTTTACCTTTCTCGTGTAAAGATGATTGTAAATTTTGTAATTCGGTATTTTCTGGGGAAAAGTGGAAGTTAACAAACACAAAATTAATGCCAGCCAACACTGCCAAATTTTTGCAAAACCTTCCAATTCAGTTACTGAAATAAACTTTTGAATTTGAGCATATTTTTGTAATGTGTTGCCTATGATGTTTCTTGAAATAATTTGGTATATTTTTCAGTGTGGGATTTATAACATGCTGATAAGTACTGAGTCGATGTTTTGTCTAGGAGGGAGAGGTTGATAGGGTGATTTCATCATAAGTTTTATCTGACACTATATGATTAGGATGTACCGATACAGTACATGTACCTCAAAATTTGTACTTTTACATGAACTGAAACATTGCACTGCAAAAATAAATCTACGTTTGCATTTTTCAATTTCCATGTTGCCAAACATTTTGTTTTTCACACGAGACTAAAGAGAAGTCTTCAGTTGTTTTTTGAGACCTACTTTGCAAGCAAAGTCAACTACTGGGCTAGATGGGGGCCGCCATTATGGCTGATTATATAATAAAGGTTATGCGTAAAGGCGGAGTCTAACGGCAGCGGCATTTTATTGCATGGACACTCAGGAGTGGACCCTTTGTGCGTTCATTGTTTATGAGATAGGCTTATCCGCCGATGGCGCTGAGGCTAAGTCATCTGTTGTATATAGACAGAGACTTTTACAGGCATGGGACATGGTCGTCCACGTTTGTACATACAGATGCATACGGTTTTTTGGGGTTTTTTGTTTTGTTTTGTTTTTTTCTTTTTTTTTCTTTGGTATCACCCATCTCTTGATGTGTACAGTACGTTGTTGTCTTTCCGACTTGAATAAAGAATACAGGAAACACAAATGCTGAGTGAAGTCCTCAGTCAAATGGTCATTCACCGACTATGAAAAATTCTGGTCCGTCGTTTTTGAGTTGGACTCAAGAGGAAATAAACATCAGACAGAAAATCTTCATTTTTCCCTTTTACACTGCAGTAGCGTGTCGATCATATCGATAATTAACTTTTTGCATTTTTTCATTATGAGTTTTTAATTCAGAATGTTAAATAGGGACCCTCTGCTGTTTTACATATGTTGCATTGATTAACAACATACAGGTCCGCATTTGCAGGCCTTTTTTTGAAAGTGTATCCTGATGTCTGGCCACTGTTGTTAGGAAAATAAACCGTTCAACCTTTTTTCGTTTTTTTTCACCCTGACCTCGAAGTCTCAAGAGAATGCTTGCCGGATCTGATCTATAGCCTATAGGCCTAGCTCCCAGAGGCGGAGGCACACGCGCGCAATAATAATGCAGTTTGTAGCCTAGTCTGCCATGCATGACTAGTCGACTGCGCGCGCGTGGTGCGCACAGTGGGTGCCATTTTGTCCACGTTGATTTAGTACCGGAGCGATTAGGGATGGTACAGTGTTAAATCTGCATGGTATGGCCGAGTAAGTTGCCGTAACAAGAGTTCCAGAGAAGGTGAGTTTTTATTTCTGCTTTTGCGTTTGCTTTTATGTGTGATGCAAACTGTCATGCATCGGTTTAAATACAATCAAAACCATGTCTTACAGAAGAAACGGCATAGGCATACATGAACGTGTACTTTACGTACATGTATTGTACATCGTGCAGGGCCATGCATGATCAAGTCGTACAAACGTGCACTTTGGTACGCAGTCGCAGCAACTCCGGCACGGCCGACACGTGGACCGCGGTTTTTGTCACGTGGTACACGTATTTGCAGAGAAACACTGCATGTTCATCATGGCAGGCCCTGCTTATTCGGCAAATAGTGCAAAAATAACAGCTATTCAGCATTATCTGAAAAGATTATTATTTGTGTTTTTCTCCTCTTTGTTTGGAGTTTCGTTTTGACAATATTGATATTGTTCACATTCATGACATTGGCTTTCCAGTTGCAAAGTGGTAAGTTTTGTGTACAGACAATAGCCTAATAGGAGGTAGGGATTACAATCAGATAGGACTAGGGCTTAGGCCTGGTTTACTTTAAGTGTAGCAACATATACTCTTAAAATCACCTGTTTAATGTTTGGAAAAGTGTCATGGGGTGGGTATAGTACTGCATGGGTCTTTTGCAAAACACAGGTTTTGATTTAGATAAACAAGTTAAAGGGGCCAAAGAGAATTTTAATATTCCTTTTAATTCAATGTCACAAAAATTTCCCATACAAGAAATTGTCTCTTGGCAAATTTGTCCAACCGCTTCTTCGCAATGCAGTGGCCAATTTAGGTCGTCCACGTATTATTTTCTTTCTTTTTCCATGTAATATTTTATGTATGTACAATTAACATGCAACACAAACCAGACCGTATGCTTTTTAGAAAAAGGTGCACCGGCCCTAGAAAAACAGTCAGCCCACAGATTGATAGTCCAGTTGCTAGTCACACACCAATGCTGCACTACATGGATAACCCTATAGTGCAGCAGTCCACAGAGTGATGGTCCAGTTGCTAGTCACACACCAATGATTTATCCCTGCAGTACAGCAGTCCACAGAGTGATGGTCCAGTTAGTAGTCACACACCAATGATTTATCCCTGTAGTACAGCAGTCCACAGAGTGATGGTCAAGTTACTGGTCATCACACGCCAATGAAATCCCTGTAATACAGCAGTCCACAGAGTGATGGTCCAGTTACTAGTCACACACCAATGATATCCCTGCAGTACAGCAGTCCACAGAGTGATGGTCCAGTTACTGATCACACACCAATGATATCCCTTTGGTACAGCAGTCCTCGTAGTGACTAGGCCAGTTTCTAGTATGTCACAATTTGGCCGTTTGCAAGTTGCAAATGAACATCACCGATCCCTGTCCGCATGTAATTGGACAGATCTGACAACTTTCAAGTGTATTCTTAGTAACTTTACATCTATGTTAATCATTTTGAGTTTTGTAGGTACGTAATTGATTAATTTGTTCATGGTTCATTTATTACTCCATGGAACCAATTGCCTTTGTAGGCATGGCATCCAGTATTGAACAATTTACTAAGCAAAGTGACATTAATTACACCCGGTTGAAGTTACGTGAATTTATCTTTTGTACTATTTACACATTGTAAACAGGCTAGGCTCTAGAGCAAGTTTTCGGGGAGGGGCAAGGGGCTACATGTAGATCCTTTGAGCATTAATTGCCAGGATCTTTCAGCTGATCCTCTCCTTGTTTATTCCCCCTTATCACCTTTTGACCTTTTCTGGACATGCATGATGTCATAAATTTGATTCCTTGTTTGTTTTTCAATTAAATATTTCGTGAGTGTATTTTAATTTTTTATTAAGGAGGAGTTTTATGGGGCTATACACATTTTTTTTTTGGGGGGGGGAGGTTAGAGTCCCCTGAGGAACTGTGCCTATAGCTGTGTATGTATTTGTTTGCAAAGTCTATTAATACTTATTTTCTGAGCAGAATATGGCGAGACAGCTACGAACGCGACGAATTTCACCATTACAAGCTGCTGAGTTATGGTGTGGCCTTAGTACCGATCAAAAAGGTTTTGAGAAAAGGCTGGTGAATAGATGCATTAGTAAGAAACCAGAATAAGATTGTTAAGTGCTTTTGAAGGTGATACAACCTTTTATTTTTATAAGTGCGTGGTAAAAACACTGTATGTTCCTACACATGAAAAGTTTAATCATGATGTTAAAGTTTTACCATTAAGAAATTACCAATACCAGTTGAAAATATGTATGAGTGCGGTCAATTTGATATTAAGCTACATGGTGACTGTCTCAATGAACCAGAAACCTTTGAACTTGACATTTCCCTGCAGAACTTAACCACACGTTTGAGTTCAGAACTTAGCGTAATCATAACTACATGTATATAGAATCAGAACTATAGGCATGTGCATGTATGTATTACACGGAATACATGTACACTGTACATGCACTTACATATGCATGCACTGACTTTTCTGGTACCCCGCGTCTAAATTTAGAACATCTTACAATTTGAAAAAGAGACAATCCCACACTTTTGTCCAGGGACTATAATCACCCCTTTAACCAGTGAGAATATCAAACTTTGCAAATTTGGTGATACTTACTGCCAGTAATATTGTTTCCACTACAGTTTTCCAATCTGGTGAGAGCCCACAGATCACTAAATGATCATGAGTTACCTTGTTTTTTCTTCATTTTTACATTTTATGTTAATGTAGGATATGGACTTTTTGCAACCAAGGCCTTCAGCAAAGGGAGCTTTCTCCTTGAGTATAGAGGAGTCCTTACTAGTCCTGAAGAGAATGATGTGAATGACATGGACTATGTGTATCATTTTTTCCACAAAGGTGCCGCATACAGGTCAGTTTATTTTATTCTTGTTACAATATGAACGCATAGCCTCTAGCTGTTGCATTTTAGTGTATATCCTGCTATAGCCAGATGTTATTTGGAAACTAGTCTGATTAAATTGAAATTCAAGGATTTGTCACAAATTGAAACTGGTGAATTACCAGTTATTAAGTCACAAGACTCATGTTTCAGTTCAATTTTTTTCAATTAATACAGTTTTCAAATTGATATCCCTCAACTTGTTTGATAGTCATACAGATACATGTATATGAAAATTGCTCTTGGGATTTTCTATCATAAGCACAAATGTAGAATTTAGCCCCCCACAGCCTCTCAAAAAAGTACCTAAGAACCTAATTTTTTTTAATTTTTCCAAATACCTGTGTGAGTTATATAACAGTGGAACAGTGTGAAGATAACATAATGTCATGATTCTATATGATTATCTTAAGTGGTACTAGTAGTAACTGCAGCTCGCAAATCGACTCTTTTTCGACTTTGACTTTGACATGTCGATTAGTAAAGCTGCAGGTGGTAGCTAGCTAGCTAACTAAACATGGATTGCCCATGTAAAACAAAAAATCATGGCCCCCTCATGACCCTGCACAATCGTGCCCAAAAAGTGACTCAATAAAGGTTTTGATTGTCCTAATAATCACGCCTACTTATCTTCAAGAACTCAGCTACCATCTGGTACTTCATAAATTCTGTCATTTAGTTAGGCAACCACCTGCACAGCTCTACTAATCGACATGTCAAAGTCGAAAAAGAGTCGATCAGTGAGCTGCAGTTACTACAGCTAAAGTGGTACATGCCAAAATATAAATTTACTTCATGCAAATGTTTTTTTTTGGTGTTTCAATTCAAAGTTACAAGTGCCCAAAACCACAACTCTTTAAAAATATTTACATGTACTAGATTAACTTGAATAGCCTAACATTATGAAACGTGTTTTTGAAATTGATTATTTAACGCAACTGCCCCTGGATTATTTGCCTATGGGAAAGTCAAATGCAGCTGTATGGTTTGTTCCTAAAGTAAACTTTTATAGGATTGAAAATAAATGAGTCTTGTATTCTTGTAGTCACTGCAAACAAAAATCTGTAAAATTACAAAAAAGAGTACTAAAATATGCATAAACCTAGAATTATATGTATTGGTTCATTTTCGGTTTTCTTTTATAGAATTGATGCGTCACAGCAAGATTCATGTTTGGCAAAGTGGATCAATGATGACCGCAGGCATCCAAACTGCACAATGAAGAAGATGGTTTTTGAAACAAGCAAAGAACCCCACCTCTGCTTATTTGCTTTGGAGGATATAGACATAAACACTGAACTGCGGTATGACTATGGAACACGAAACTTGCCCTGGAGACAGGTGAGCAAAGAATCTTTTCATTTCTTATATAGATTTTTTCGAAAATTCTTAGATGGAAAAGTTGAGGCATGATAAGGGTGCTTGAATGGGCCACTCCCTTAGCCATTTCTAGTGTACACCAATGTAGTTCTGGTGTCCTTTTGGTGCATGCTCAGTGATACCTGCACTAGAAGTACACCAATATCAACTTTACACCAAAGTACACTAATAAGGCACCAAAACAGCACTAAATTGTCTCAGCTCGCCTATGTGCAGCGATCGAGTTACACTTAGTAAATTTGGGCAAGTTAATTAATATCTTGCCTCGGCACTTTATCTCACCGTGGCGAGTTAGTACGTATCTCTTTCAACTTTCCGAAATTTACTAAGTGTAGCTTGCCACGGTGAAATATCATCTCACCATGATGAGTTAGTATCTCGATTGGCCATGGCAAGCTGGTAACTTCAAAAAAAAAATTTGTAAGTGGCTCTTATTTACATGCTTCCATGGCATGGTCAATTTTAGTTATTCCTGGAAGCACACTTGACTTGACTACAATGTGATCCCGTTTAGAAATCATGTCATATTTTACTTTAAATTATACATGTATGTTCACCTTGTATAATTTCAGAAAGAGTGCAAGGAAGCACACCAAGGATGCAGTAATAACCCACCATTGTGTGTTTGGTCTACTGTCAATAGTCCCAACTACACTTTTCTAATTAAGAAAAGTTGGTGATGAATGCTGAAGTCTATTTTATTTGGGACTTGTAACTCATGCCAGATTCTCCATTATCAAGAATTCAATGTAAGGAATGCATAGCACCTGTAGATCTACTTAACACAGAATGGGTCAGTGGTTATTGTTCTGGGCTGAATACCTCAATCAAGCCTACCAGTCCTGAGATTCCTAACCCTTGTAATCCTTGTAATTGGAATGTTCAGCTCTTAAGTGTTCTTTTATTGTACTTTAATTGGATCTTTCCGAATGGGGTAAATACCTATTGTGTAAATAGTGGATATATAAGGATTAGCATGCCTAGTTTCGGTAGAGTGCCACATTGACACGGTGGGAAGTGGTGGTGTTTGGACGGCCTGGCAACGGTGACTCTGATGGCCACAGACTACCGGACAGCTAGCTACCGCAGGAGCTACACTGAATCCTTCCAGCATCCACCACCACCACATACCCACCATTCGTGTCAATTAATTACTTATATCTGTACACTTCCTCAAATCGGCCAAGACCAGGGGCTTTTACGTCCGGTACTCTCAAGCTTCCTGTAAGTTAACCTTTGTTCAATTGTTTGCATGGCTTTATTTTGTTGCATTTTTGCATGCTTTCCTTATGTTTAATTGAGTTGATGCAATCAAAAGTTTCATTTTGCTAAGTGCGTGTTTGTCGTTCTTTTGGTTTCCAACACGCAGGGTTTTCGGGCTTGGGCTCAGCTCAGATTTGAGGAAGGCAATCCATCGACACTAATTTGTTTTTTTTTGTTTTTGTTTTTTTATATTCTTTTTGGATTTGTATATAAGTTACAATTTGTTTAATTTTGTCCATCGCTATTACGTTTCAATTGATTTTGCTTTTTTGCAGTTGCAAAAGCTTGTTCATTTCGTTTCGCAATCCATTCATGTTCGTTTATTTTTCCGTTTATTTTGAAGATTATATGTTCTGAAGATTTCTGTTAAAGCCTCACAGAATTAAAACTACACTTGTAATTTTGTTCTGAACACTTGGTTTGCTTTGTCAATTTGTTATTAATGTCTTGCTTGGGCAACTTCCAACCACGCCATCCCACAATTCACATTCCATCTGTGACATCTACCTTATCGGTTCAGTCAGCTAGTTGTACTGCCCCACCACCAGGAATCGCTGCTGTAATATCACCATCAGAAGGGTGTGCTACAAATGTCTCTAATGTAAGCGCTTTTCCAACACCAAAGTCCACAAGCACTGCTCCTGCACCACAGTCTTCAAGCGCTGCTCCTGCACCACAGTCGTCAAGCGCTGCTCCTGCACCACAGTCTTGAAGCACTGCTCCTGCACCACAGTCTTCAAGCGCTGCTCCTGCACCACACTGTGAAGCATTACTGCCTGCTGTTGGAGAATGGCAAGTGCAGCCCTCACGCTCAAGGAAAAACAACACTGATGAATCATCAGATGAATACTTCACTGATGACAATGATTCTGACTTTGTACCTTCATCAGAGGAGTCTGAAATAGTCGCAGAGTCATCTGATGAGTGGGAAGCAGACATAAGACCTTCAAGCCCCATCTTGCCAATACCAGCTGGGACAAGTTGGCGGCTTCCTGATTCTTCAAATCTTACCGCATCAAATTCTTTGCGAGCTGATAAACCAGTCAGTAGCAATTCAGTCTCCAGCTCAAAGCACATTGAAGTGCTTACAACATCAAATGAAGAGGGTAAACGCCACTGGGACAAGCCACAATACTGTCCATTTTGCCAGAAGGAACAGAAAAAACTTCCACGTCATTTGATGACTCCATTGCATAAGGATGAGCCCCAGGTTAGGGCTTGGCTCAATGAAACTGACATCCAAGAAAAGAAGAAGCAGCTCACACTCATGCGAAACTACGGCAATTTTCTACACAATTCATCTGTTTTGCAGGAAGGAACAGGCACACTTATTGTGGTTTATCGGCCCACGTATGATGTCAGCCCGGAGGATTATCTTCCTTGTCAACATTGCTATGGTTATTATGCTAAATCAGATCTCTGGAAGCACAAATGTTGTCAAAAGCCAGTTCATTGTAAGCCAGGAAGGATGCTTCTCCCATCTACACCTGGGGTTAGTAAGCGGACACATGAAATACTGTCAAAAATGAACACTGATGATGTTTCCCGGCTTGTCAAATCTGACCGGTTGATAAAGATGTTTGCTGAGAAGTTAACAATGAAGCACGGTCACAGTGCTGACCAAGAAGGATATATAAGACAAAGGGTTCGGGAAGTTGCCCGGATGGTCTTAGAATATAGGAATATGACAGGCACAAGAAATGCTGCATTGGAAGAACTCATATGCCCCAGGAAGTTTGAAGCTGTTGTGTGTTCAACAAGATTGGCAGCGGGATTCAGTGAAGAAACCCATATCTACAGCACACCCAGTCTTGCGCTGAAAATTGGCCATAGTTTAAAAACTTGTGCCGAAATTCTGTGCGGGGAGGCCCTCATGACAGGTGACGATCTCCTGGAAAAGAGATGTAAAGCGTTCGTGTCACTGTATTCAACCCAGTGGGAAGACAAGATTAGTCATCATGCTTTGCGAACTCTTCACGAAGGAAGAAGAAACAATCCCAAGCTCCTGCCATTAAAGGAGGACGTAGGTATGTGTGGTGCAAAAAAGCCAGCATACCTAAGAGTTACTAGGTTAAGAAAGCATATTGCAACCGTTTCGCAGATTATGAATCTACAAGAAAACGAGCTTGACCTTCTTGCCGGCTTCCTTGGCCATGATCTTCGAACTCACCGTCAATTTTATCGCTTACCAGAGTCCACACTGCAAGTAGCCAAAATATCAAAGGTCCTACTGAAGATGGAAAAAGGGGACATCCGGGGTCTACCTGGAAAAAGCTTGGAGGACATCCAACTTAATCCCTCAGAAGGTATTTTGATTGTTGTATTATTTTTGGCCTGCCGGACATTTAGTGGAATACTGTTTACTCAGTGATTTCCCCAAAAGCTTGCGGAAAAAAAACACAGGCTTACATAGGTCTGGAATGGAACCCACGACCCCCTACTTAATAGCGCAGATGTCTTAACCATTCAGCTACCAATGTTGTCTTGCTGCTTTGAGTCAGATTTTGCAGCAGGTATTACGGAAAAAAATTTTGAAATTAACATTTTGACGCAACTATGTCCTTAGCAACTGTAATTTATTTATTTCACAAATGGCTTTTACCAGTGAGGTAGATCCATGAGGGTATACGATCAATCTACTAAATACCGAATCTACTAAATACCATGCAGATTAAGTTTTTGAAATTCCAAAAGAGCGAGGCGTGCACTATAACTTTGGATATGTGTAATGATTTTGCCCACCTGTTTGATAATTTTACAAGCATACACCAAAAGCAGATTTTAATTTGAAAGCTGAGGATCTGTGCATCTACAGCTGGACTTGGACATTGAAATAATATCACTAGGTGGGGGTTGAGCTGCTGTATGGCCACAATTTCTTTGATTTTGATATGGATCATTAGAATGGTGCACCTCCAGCCAAATGAAAAGGATGCCCTCATTTTTGTATTTTATCATGACATGGTAAATTACGTACCAGCACTGTTCTTTTTAGAGTACAACACTGATGAAGAGTCTGACATTGAATCTGATCTGTCTGATGCTGATCAGCCGGAAGATCCACCAGTATGCCCGCAAAGTCGACAAAATGGTATGGGCTGCTTGAAGTTGCAGGTTATGCTAGTCAAAAAAACAAGTTGATTTGGTAAATCTAAGGTTCATAAACAGTTTCTGTTTGAAATTGAAGTGTCCTTTGGGATTTTGATGTAGTTGTTTTGTTTTTATTTTTGGTTTTGAGCATTTTGTTCCTTTGCATTGGCAAGGTGCATTGCACTCAAGCTTTTTAGATTGACAAGTCAGGTTCCTTTTTTGTACTACTTTTCCAGTGTGCCCAATAATTTTCTTAATAGCCACTGAGAACAATTGACATCACTCACTGTTCTCTTTGCTGCATCTTTTTTCCAGTTGTGTAGAAATGTTCAGCCCCTTATGGCATAGCTGGTAGTTCATCAATAAATAGTTCTATTTTATTGATGGATGGGGGAGCTTCTATAAAATATTTTCGAGGACTTTGATTAAAAGTATTGGTATTACACAATTGTTCTTTTAGGTGCATCTAATCAACAGAGATCTGAGGGTCAGAAAAAGAGAAGGGCTTGGACTTCTAGAGAAAAGGCAGCTGTGGTCCAACATCTTCGTGGCTACCTACAGAGTCGGAGGGCGCCTGGAAAAGCTGCCATCATGGTACTACTCATGGCTGAGCCAACCACCTTTGCGAACAGATCCTGGAGAAACGTAAAAGACTTTGTCCGGAATCATATAAGTAAGAAGGACCCTTTCGGTTTTCTCAACACTTAACTGCATTTCAATTGTCATTTAGCTCACCCTGGGGTGTTTGTGTAACACGTAAATAAGCAGCAGACAGCAAATGTCATCTCATGCTCTCTGAATTTACTAATAATTCAGGTACAAAAGCAAAGCTAGTACAGACATGGAAGACCAATGTAAGGGAGTTTGGTGCCATTAACTAAAACAGATTTGCTTGAATTATTGAATTTGTTCCTATTTTTTGTGGATTATGAAATGTACATTGTCTAGAATCAATAACCAAATACCTACAGTACATGTTCGTCATCAGTGAGACAAAATGCAGAGTTGAGAGTAATTATCAATTCTTGTACATGTGGCCCTGAACAGTCTGACCCCTGCATGATTCTATGTGGACAATTAAAAAAATTTTCATTTCTGTTTTTTGAAGCAGCACTTAGCAGAAATCTGAGATACCGAGTATGTGGGACGGATGAGTAGTGACTCTATAGGGGACATTTAAAGCAGTCCTGAGCATCATGGTCCAGTTCCTCTGAGATCTTTTTGCCGGTTAGCCCTTTCATACAAGTTATGAGAGGACTATTAGGAGAGGGCAGTTTGTCATGAGTCATTGCAAAAAAAA